>NW_024412376.1:1584237-1774470 GCF_014898765.1 Herpailurus yagouaroundi
AGGGTTGATGGGGGGTGGGAGGGAGGAGAGGGTGGGTGATGGGTATTGAGGAGGGCACCTTTTGGGATGAGCACTGGGTGTTGTATGGAAACCAATTTGACAATAAATTTCATATATAAATAAAAAAAAATTATTAGGTAAAAAAAAATTTTTTTTAATGTTATTCATTTTTGAAAGAGAGAGACAAAGCACAAGCAGGGGTGGGGTGGAAAGAAAGGGGGACACAGAATCTGAAGCAGGCTCTAGGCTCTGAGCTGTCAGCACCAGAGCCTGACGTGGGGTTCGAACTCACAAACTGTGAGATCACGACCTGAGCCAAAGTCAGATGCTCAACCGACTGAGCCACCCAGGCACCCCACATAAACCATTTTTTGAAAAATTAAAGACACTACACACACACACAAAAAAAGACAAAGACACTTAAGAAAAAGAAAAGGAAAGCCACTGATAGTGAGAAAAGATTTGGAAAACATATTTGATAACAGGCTAATTCCAATTCCAATTCAGTAATAAGCAAATGACTATTTAAAAATGGGCAAGGGTGTCTGGGTAGGTTCAGTTGGTTAAGCATTCAACTCTTGATCTTGGATCAGATCATGACCTCATTGTCATAGGTGAACCCAACATTGGGCTCTGCACTGATGGTGTGGAGCCTGCTTGGGATTCTGTCTCTCCTTCTCTCTGCCCCTCCCTGGCTTGTGCTCTTTCTCTCTCTCTCAAAATAAATAAATAAACTTTAAAAAATTAAAAATGGGCAAAAGATTTAAACTCTCCATCAAAGAGGGTATATGAATGGCCAATAAACATATGAAAATGTCTTAGCATCATTTGTCTTCAGGGAAATGAAAATTAAAACTACAATGAGATACTACCTCACATCCACTGGAATAGCTAAAATTAAATGGGTTGATAATAATAAAAAGGTTGGCAAAAAAAAAAAAAAGGTTGCTAATAGAATCCATTGCTAATAGAAATGTAAAATGGTACAACTGCTTTGGAAAACAGCTCACAAGTTTCTTGTAAAGTGAAACATATACTTACATATGACCACTCCTAGGTATTTACCCAAGACAAATGGGTAAATATGCAAAGTCTACACAAAGACTTGTATTTGAATGTTACAACAATTTTATTCATGATATTGCCAAACTGGAAAACACCCATGTCCATCAGCAGATGAATGGATGAACAGATTATGGTATATACAAACAATGGAATACTACTCACCAATAAAAAGGGATAAGCTACTAATACATACAACAGGAATAGATCTCAAGAACATTACACTTAATGAAAAAAGACAGACACAAGAAGGTATATACTGGAGTGCCTGGCTGGTTCAGTCGGTAGAGCATACAGCTCTTGATCTCAGGGTTGTTGAGTTCAAGCTCCATGTTGGGTGTAGAGATTACTTAAAAATAAAATCTTGGGGCGCCTGTGTGGCTCAGTGGGTTAAGCGGCCAACTTCAGCTCAGGTCATGATCTCACAGTTCGTGAGTTGGAGCCTCCGCATCAGGCTCTGAGGGGACACCTCCGAGCCTGGAGCAGGCTTCAGATTCTGTGTCTCCCACTCTCTCTCTGCTCCCACCCCCACTTGTGCTCTGTCTCTCAAAAATAATAAATGTTAAAATTTTTTTTAAAAAATAAAATAAAATCTTTAAAAAAAAAAGGAATCTGGGGCGCCTGGGTGGCTCAGTCGGTTAGGCGGCTGACTTCAGCTCAGGTCATGATCTCGCGGTCCGTGAGTTCGAGCCCCGCGTCGGGCTCTGTGCTGACAGCTCAGAGCCTGGAGCCTGTTTCAGATTCTGTGTCTCCCTCTCTCTGACCCTCCCCCGTTCATGCTCTGTCTCTCTCTGTCTCAAAAATAAATAAACGTTTAAAAAAATTTAAAAAAAAAGGAATATACTATATTATATAGTTCCATTTATATGAAACTCTGGAAAATAAATTCTAATCTTTCTAGGAAGAAAGCAGAGTTCTCTCATGGGGCCAGTAGTGGGGGAAAGATTGAACATGAAGGGACACAGGAAATTACAGGGGATAGAAATGTTTTGTATTTCATCTGTAGCAGTGGTGACAGGAGTACAGAAATGTATCAAAACTCACTGAGATGTACAAAATGGTTGCATTTGATAGTATATAAACCAGATTTCTGCCTTGGGAAATCAAATGGATTGTATGCCATTTATAGATGTAAGAAACATTGAAGAAGCAGATTTGGAGGAATAAAGTTATTTGGGAAATGTTGAGGTTGAGATGCTCTTCTTTGGAGAAATGTCTATCTATTCAAGTCTCATTTTTAAATTGGATGGCTGTATTGTTATTGTTCAATTATAGGGGTTCTTTATATATACTGGATTAAACTTCTCTTATCAAATATATGATTTGCGAATAAAATTGATATAAAGGTCAGGAGAGTTAAGTTTTGGAAAAAATCAGTACAGAGATGGCAAGTGAAGTCATGTAAGAGGATGAGATCACCCAAATAATGTGTGTAGGGCTGACAACAGAACATTCAGGAACACTTGGGATGGTGAGAGACTAGGAAAAAGAAGCCAGAGTGGTAGGAAGAAATCTAGAAGGGTGTGACATCACAGAAGTCAAGAGGTATTTCAAGAAGGAAAGGACCAAAAATTATCTACTCAGTTTAGCTATGAGGACATTAGTGATGTGGTGACAGCAGTTTCTGTACAGGGGTAGCAGCAAAGATCAGACTGCAGTGAGTGGAGGAGTCAAAGGAATATAAAGAAGCATAGACACTTCAATAAAATGGCACTGAGACAACTAAATAGCCAAATGCAAAAGAATGAAGTTGGACCCTTACTTTACACCATATATAAAAATTAAACAAAAATTGATCAAGGATCTTAACATTAGAGTAAAAATTATAAAACTTTTAGAAGAAAACATAGGGATAAGTCTTTATGAACTTGGATTTGATAATGGATTCTTAGTCACCAAAAGCATGAGCAACAAAAGGAAAAATATAGATAAATTGGACTTCATCAAAATTTAAAGTTTTGGGGGGGTGCCTGGGTAGCTCAGGTGGTTGAACATCCAACTCTTGATTTTGGCTCAGATCATGATCCCAGGTTGTGGGATCAAGCCCAGCATCGGGCTCCACACTGAGCATGAAGGCTACTTAAGATTCTCTTTCTCTCTCCCTCTGACCCTCTCCTCCATGCTCCCATTCTAAAATAAAAAATAATTTGTTTTAATTTAAAGCTTTTATGCTTCAAAAGACACTTTCAAGAAAGTAAAAAGACAACCCATCAAATGTGAGACAATATTTGCAAATAATATATCTGATAAGGGACTTGTACACAAAATATATAATGAACTACAACTCAACAACCACTGCCACCACCACCATCACCACAAAACAACCTAAGTTTAAAACAGGCAAAGAAAACAAATGGGGCAAAGGGTCTGAATAGATATTTCTCCATGAAAGATACACAAATAGGGGCGCCTGGGTGGCGCAGTCGGTTGGGCGTCCGACTTCAGCCAGGTCGCGATCTCGCGGTCCGTGAGTTCGAGCCCCGCGTCAGGCTCTGGGCTGATGGCTCAGAGACTGGAGCCTGTTTCTGATTCTGTGTCTCTCTCTCTGCCCCTCCCCCGTTCATGCTCTGTCTCTCTCTGTCCCAAAAATAAATAAACGTTGAAAAAAAAAATTCTTTAAAAAAAAGAAAGATACACAAATAGCCAGTAAGCACATGAAAAAAATGCCCAACATCCTTGATCATCAGGAAAATGCAAATCAAACCCCCAATGAGCCCTATTAATGGATTGGAAGGCAGTATTATTAAGATGTCAATGCTACGCAAGGCTATCTATAGGTTCAATTCAATATCTATCAAAATCCCAATGGCATTTTTTGCAGAAATGGAAAAGGCTGTCTAAAACTTAGATGGAATCATAAGGGACACCAAATAGCCAGAGTAATCTTGGGGAAAAAAATTAAAAGAACAAAGTTGGAGGTCTTGCATTTTTGGATTTCAAAACTACAAAGCTATGGTAATTAAAACAGTGTGGTACTGGCATGAAGACAGAGATATAGACCAAGCAATGGAATAGAGAGCCCAGAAATAAACTCACATATGTGATCAAATAATTGTCAACATGAAATAACAATGTTTTCAACAAATGATGTTGGGAAAGTGGATAGCTACATGCAAAAAAACTAGAAGTTGGACCCTAACTTACACTATATAAAAAAGTGAACTCAAAATGGATCTACGACCTAAATGTAGGAGCTAAAACTATAAAATTCTTAGAAGAAAATATAGGGGAATAGCTTCATGACATTAAATTTAGCAATTATTTCTTAGATATGACACCAAGAGCAAAGACAACAAAAAGATAAATTGGACTTCATCAAAATTTAAAACTTTTGTACATTGAAGGACATGATCAATAGTGAAATGACAACCATTGGATGGGAGAAAATATTTGCAAATCATGTCTGATAACGGGCTGATATCCAGTATATATAAAGAACCCCTACAACTCAAAAACAACAAAAACAAGCAATCCAATTTTACTTATTTTAGAATTTATTGTCAAGTTAGCTAACATTCAGTGTATACAGTGTGCTCTTGGTTTGGTGCATGATATTCATCACTTACATACAATACCCAGTGCTCATCTCAACAAGTGCCTTCCTCAATGCCCATCATCCATTTTCCCCTCCCCCATCCCCCTCATCAACCCTCAGTTTGTTCTCTGTATTTAAGAGTCTCTTATGGTTTGCCTCCCTCTCTGTTTGAAACTTTTTTTCCCCTTCCCTTCCCCCATGGTCTTCTGTTAAGTTTCTCGAGTTCCACATATGAGTGAAAACATATGATATCTGTCTTTCTCTGACTTATTTCACTTAGCATGATACCTTCCAGTTCCATCCACATTGATGTAAATGGCAGGATTTCATTCTTTCTCATTCCCAAGTAGTATTCCATTGTATACATAAACCACATCTTCTTTGTCATCAGTTGATGGACATTTGGGCCCTTTCCATAATTTGGCTATTGTTGAAAGCACAAGCAATCCAATTTTAAGATGGGCTAGGAACTTGAATAGGCATTTCTCCAAAGATAAACAAATGGCCAATAAGTTCATGAAAAGGTGTTCAACATCACTAATCATTAGGGAAATGCAAATGAAAACCATGAGATAGCTCTTCATATCCATTAGGATGGCTATTAAAAACAATAGGGGTGCCAGGGTGGCTCAGTTGTTTAAGCGTCCAACTTTGGCTCAGGTCACGGTCTTGCGGTTTTTGAGTTTGAGCTCTGCGCTATTGATAGCTCAGAGCCTGGAGCCTGCTGAGGACTCTGTGTGTGTCTCTCTCTCTTCCCCACCCCTGCTCATGCTCTCTCTCTCAAAAATAAACAGTAAAAAAATAAAAAAAATAAAAACAACAACGAAACCCAGAAAATAACAAGTGCTGACAAAGATGTGGAGAAACTGTAACACTTGTGTATATTGCTGGTGGGAACGTACAGTGGAATAGCTCTATGGAAAACAGTATGGCAGTTCCTAAAAAAATTAAACGTATAGAACTACCATATGATCCAGAATTCCATTTTGGGGTATATACCTGGAAGAAATAAAAGCAGACTCTAAACAATTATCTGTACGCTCATGTTTATAACAGCAATATGTTGGTGTAGGGAGAGGTGGGTGATGAATGTGGAATCAGTGCTCAATGTATACAGAGTTTCAGTTGAGATGAAAAAGTCCTGAGATGGGTGGTGGTGATGGTTGAACAACAATGTGAATATACTTGATTCAACAAAAGTACGTATTTAAAAATGGTTAAGATGCTAAATTTTATGTATACATTACTACAAAAAGTGGGGAAGTGAACCATCCTGGAAGAAAGTTATTACCATTTCTACTTGGTATATAAGAAATGAGGATTTGTGAGACAATTTTAAAGGTTGAAGACATTCAAATTCCAAGTTTCAGAAGCCACATCTAAAAATATAGTAAAGTAAACCCACCCAAAAGAAAAACCACAATGAAATGTCCACATCACACTCATAAGGATGGCTATAATCAAAAAGTCAGCTGAACTGTGCAGTTTTTCACAGGCACCAGGTCCTTCTGAAGTTAAAAATGAGTACTGTACCTTATCCATGTGAAATACTACACAGTCAATCACATGGAATTAGGAGTGAATGAACCAAATTTTCTTTCCAGAGGAGTTAATTCTAGGTATAACTCTGACCAGGGCCTAAGGTATAAATAAAAACATTAAACTTGGATGCAGTACTCCTGCTGATATTGGAGTTTTGATCCCAAACTACATTGTAGAGCTCCAAAGAATCTAAGTTATTTCCTTCTTTCTGTTTGTCCTCACAAAATATTACAAAGGGGGTAGAAAAGCAAAATTTCACATTTAAAATTACCCTTAAATGATCAAAACGCATAGAATAGTAATTACTGAAATTGAGGGAGTTTATTTTTAAAATAAATAAAGGGGGGGATACAAAGAAGAACTTTCTACAGAGAACCGCAGATGAGCTTTCCGCCTCACTCCTATCTGCACGCATGTGTCTCCTTTTGGAAACAGCCTGTATTCTGTCTCTGCTGAATCGTTAATAATCACTGGGTGCCCCCAGAGGCTTGGGGTGTTTGTAACACCACATGAGATAACTGAGAAAGCCCATTAGAAACCATAGAGTGGTGATGATTTTTTTTTTTAACGTTTATTCATTTTTGAGAGACAGAGAGAGACAGAGTATGAGCAGGGAAGGGGCAGAGAGAGAGGGAGACACAGAATCTGAAGCAGGCTCCAGGCTCTGAGTTGTCAGCACAGAGCCCGATGTGGGGCTTGAACTCACAAACTGTGAGATCATGACCTGAGCCGAAGTCGGACGCTCAACCGACTGAGCCATCCAGGCGCCCCTGATGATTTTTTTTTAACACTTGGAATAAGGTGAACAGGGAAAGAGCACTGAATCCTTGGCTGTGCTTTGAGAATGGCTTACCTTCTTGACCTCCTCTTATGATTAGACTTTAGCTGAAGGCCAAGGCAGCAAGCTAAATGGGCAGTGAACTCCCCATCTAGGGTTTAGCCAGGATGTAACTTGTTCTTAGGATTTTGCAGTTCTTTGGGTACTGAATTATATCTGAGCACAAGCTAATGACTGAACCCTGACAGCAAGGTCCTGTTTGGCATCTGGCACTGGCATTACAAGGCATCAGAGAGAACTTAAGAGAGGCACAGTGGAGGAAATGGCTCCCAGGGTGGGAGCTTGAACTCACAACCTTGAGATCAAAGAACCACATGTCCTACCGACTGAGCCAACCAAATGCCCCTCTCTTTTTAAAAATCAGTTGGTCTGAGGCCACACAATGAATCAGAGGCAGAGCTGGGATTAGAACTCGGGTCTTCTGCCTTAGCACAGTGTCCCTTCCCCAACACCATGTTGTTTATTTTAGCTCTACTGTCAATATTTCAAAACAAATTTGTTTAAACTGATAGTTTGCTCCAACACAAAGTCCAAAAGCTAAGAAAACCCCCAAACAAGAATTGCATCATGAACAGGGTAATACCAAACCAACAACTCCACACAATAACCACCTACATCAAGTGAAAAGAGTCATAAAGGATACATAGCCTTGTCAGAGAGGTGGGGTTTTTTCCTCAGCTTTACTGAGATAGAATTCACATACCATAAGATTTTTCATTTTATACAATTTAGTGTTACTTAGTATATTCAGTTATATGACCATTACTATATAATTTCAAAACATTTTCATCACCCCAAAAAGAAACTCTGTACCCAATAGCAAGTGTTCCCCATTCTTCATCCTGAACCCCGCCAGCTCCTGGCAACCACTAATCTACTTTCTATTTGTATGCATGTGTCTGCTCTGGACATTTCATATAAATGGAAGCATACAACATGTGGTCTTTTGTGACCAGCTTCTTTCAATTAAAATGTTTCCAAGGTTCATCCATGTTGGAACATATATCAGTAAATACTTCATTCCTTTTTATGGCTGACTAATATCTTATTGTATGGTATCATCTTCTTCTTTTTTAAGGTTGCTTTATTTATTTTTGAAAGAGAGCGGTAGAAAGCGACCAGAGGAAGGGCAGAGAGGGAGAGAGAGAGAATCCCAAGCAGCCTCCGTGTTGTCAGCACAGAGCCCGCTGCAGGGCCCAAACTCACAAAGTGAAATCATGACCTGAGCCGAAATCAAGAGTCAGACACTTAATTGACTGAGCCACCCAGGTGTCCTGGTAACATCTTTATCCATTCACCAGTGGATGAACATTTGGGTTATTTCCATCTTTTGTCTATTATGAGCATTGCTATGAATGTTCATGTACAATATTTTTTGTAGACATATTTTCAATTGTCTTGGGTAATTGTCTTGAGTGGAATTGCTGGGTCATAGGAACTGCCAGACTGTTCTGCAGGCAGCTGCACCACATTACACTTCTACCAGCAATGTACGAGTGTTCTAATTCTCCACATCCTCGTCGACACTTGTTATTGTCCATCCTCTCGATCACAGCCATTCTAGTTGGTTGTGGCAGAGTCTTCATAACAAAAAGTGACAGTTAAAATCTTCTAGGCAAGCACATTCTCTGATCAAGCACATGACCCACTGAGCCCCACAGGTGGTAGAACAGGACATAATACTGATTGTACTACCCTATCCTACTGCTGTGGTGCCCTCCCTAACAATTAAGGGCAGTGGTTCTCAAAATGTAGTCCCAAGACCAGCAGCACCAGCATCATCTGGGAACCAGTTAGAAATGCAGAGTCTCAGACTCTGCCCCAGACCTACTGAGTCAGAGACTCTAGGGTGAGACACAGCTTCCTGTGAGTCTAGTGATCCTGACACCTGCTCAAGTTCAAGGGAAAGCAGCATCTGCTGCAGGGCATCTTTGTCCCTCAATGTCAGCTTTAACCATCTTATTAGTGATGATTAATACACACCAAATCCATTATCCCCTACAAAGGAAGATGACAGTGACGAAGAAAGAACTTTCTAAAGGATTCCATCATGCAACTCAAGTGGAAGGATTTGATACTTTCCAGTAATGAGTGACACTGTTGATGTAAACTGTTCACAATAATTTATTTTGGACACAGAAAACCTAGCTGGAAGGTAAATAGGAATTTCACAAACACCATCCAAGGCAGTAACATAAATACAATTTCCCTCATACTTGCTGTTCTAAATATTCCTTGCCCATTCAAAATTTCAAAGAGCAAGATATCATAGTTCTCCTTTAGATTTTTGGAAAGAGGATGGCACAAGAGCTTCACATTCATTAAACATTTAAACAATCATTTAAAACAGTAAAGATGGCCTCACCAACACCATGTGAATGTTGACAGGCCACAAATACTCCCATGACCCTGGTAATGTTGACTATTATCTAAAAAAATGAGGAAAAAAACTTCTTTGGAAAACCACTGTACATTTCTTTCATATCCTGCCATTTACGGATCTTTTCTTTATATGTTTCTTACAAGTTTACAAATTCAGTAATTAGGGCAGGTGAAGCCCCTATGTGGTGACATTTTTGTTACCTCCTTCAGATATGGCTAGATCCACTGCTTCTCAAGTTCAGCAGGAGTGATCAGTGTGAGAAGGTGAGGCATCTGCCCAGGTCCCACCAGGGGATAAGCAACGCTCACACGTGCATGTGGATGTGGATACAGAGGAAGAACCACACACTGAACAGCAAAAAACTCACCATTAGAGTAAGAATTGCTATAATGATTCCATTTATTCTTTGAAACCCATTCTTCACTGACTGAATGGTTTTCATAGCATTTCTCTTGTCTGGGACATCACAGTTTCTCTGAGCAGATTCAAAACCTTCTCATAAGTGTCTAGAATTTCCCGAGCAGTGGGTCTTTCTGCAGGAGTCTGGCTCTTACACGCCTTATGAATATCAAACAAATGAAATCGGACCATATCACTTCCTTCAACGTGCCCCAAAAGGAAACTAGAGACATCTGGAATCTTCCAGATGTCGATCTTCTCATCATATGACGGCATGAGATCATCGTCAAAAGGCATGTCTTCTCCGTAGGGCCACAGCTGCTCTGGAGCCACAAAGTCCCCGTGAAGCTCCCTGTGGCCACACTTCACAAACGTCCTTGAGCTGTGGTTCACCAGGGGCAAGGCGTCCAGGTCGTTTACCACAATGCTGAAGTTGCTCGTCAGCAGATACTGGGACAAGGTCTTGGGCAGGTCACTGGAATCGCACATGACCAGGGTACCCAGGGGGCTGTGGTGCAGGTAGTGGATGATGGCCACGTAATTCATGGCCAGCTGCAGCCTGTGCTGCCACGTGTTCACACTGTGGTACTTGGAAAGGTTGAGCGTTTCTTCCAGATTGCTCAAGGAACCTAAGGGGTGATATTCGGTAAGAATCGTGTTGTCCTCCTCACAGTATCCAAGCAAGGTGACAACATGTTTACTCTGCAGGGTTTTCAGCATCCGCAGCCCATGCAGGAAATCATCTTTCATCTCCAGACTGGTGAGCCGTGACAGCGCGACTTTGCGTTCCTTCCACTCAGACAGAAAGACCTGAAACCAAGCCAGAGACAATCAAACCTGAAACCGTCACCTGTGTTAGTGAGCAGGAAACCAACCCCACAGGTGCAGAGAAGGTAGAAACTAGGCAGACAAACCCAGTCCTAGAGTGGCTCTCAGCCTGGTCACAAAGACTCACTGCTAAGCAAACACAGGCACCCAGTGCAGAAGGCCTAGGGCAGGCCCAGGAGGGACTCTGCTTAGGATGCTGAGGGCCATCTGGAGAGGGTGTTGGAAGGTTCCTGGGAGTTGGGCTGAAGGATGACTGGGGCTTGCAGGGTGGATGTGGAGAATGGGAAGTGCACTCCCAGAAGAGGGGGCTGCTGTATAAAGGCACGGAGTGGCAAAATGACCAGGTCTAAATTCCTGCAGCAGAAAGGGCTGAGGATGGGGAGGACCAGGGGAGAAGACTGGAAAAGTGGGAGTCCACCTGGCCAGCACCTCACGCATCACAATATTACTTGTTCATTTTTCAAGGTAGTATAGCAAACCACAGAAACAGTTTTAGGTAAGGAAAACAATTTTACATGGCGTGTGGTTTTGTGTTACTTCCACTGTAACAGCAGAAGCTGAAACACACGCAGACACTAGAGCTGCCCATCCTCGTGTGGCCAACAGGGGAACAACTGCACAGGAAGCCTCGGTTCTCCATTTTATTAGCCAGGAAAGGCTTGTGGGAAGTACTGTCATTAAGAACCTCTGATCTTCTGCTTAAATCCCCAAAGGGAAGGCAGAAGCCTGCACAAGAGAAAACGGGCTCAGAAGTGGGGAGATGGCTGCCCCAGGCTGCTTCTGCTGCTAGCGGGCTGTTTCTCTGTGCTTCTACTTACTCTTTAAAACAAAGCTTACGGTTTTCGAAACCAATCTGGAGCATGATTTATCAAGTGCCTTTAGCATCAAATCTAAAATCTATCTAAGGAAGTAATCGGAGATAGAACAAATCTCTAGGAATAAAAATCTGGCACTACTTATAAAAGCATAAACTGGAACCTATCCGTCCATCAAAAAATGGGGAGTAGTTCAGTAATGGTAGACCACTCAAAAGAAGACGATGGGGTCAGCAAAATGCACATATTGAGAGTTTTCACAGATAAAAGTAATGTCACAAATGAAAAAGGATACAAAATTTCATTTATGTTGTTCTAACTGCATAGAACAAGTCAAAATTACATGGAAATCAAAGGAAATAGGCTGTTTCAGTTCTCTTCACATGCTAAGATCCTGGGCGATTTTTTTCCTTTATGAGTCACAGTATTTTCCAACTTTTCTAGAATGAATATACATGACTTTCATATTTAACAACATTTTTAAAAAGAACTCAAAAATATATCAAATGGAGGTGAGTTAGAGACCTGTGAAGATTTCTTTGGGATCTGAAAAGAGAGGTTCATTAATGGAAAAACCCAGGTACCGACAGTTGACCCTTAATATTTACAGAGAAATCTTTCAGGGCGCCTGGGTGGCTCAGTCAGTTAAGCGCCCTACTATTGATTTCAGCACAGGTAATGATCTCACGGTTTGAGAGTTCAAGCCCGCATCGGGCTCTGCACTGACAGCACAGAACCTACCTGGGATTCTCTCTCTCTCAAAATAAATAAAACTTAAAAAATAAATAAATAAAAAGAAATCTTTCAAGACCTTTTCAAAAACTCAAAATTGAGAAATTTCACTATGGATCACAATTTTTATTATTTCTTCTTCTTATTATTATTATTTTTAACATTTATTCATCTCTGAGAGACAGAGAGAGAACAGAGAGTGTGTGGGGGAAGGGAAGAGGGGGAGGGAGACACAGAATCCAAAGCAGGCTCCAGGCTCCAAGCTGTCAGCACAGAGCCCAACACAGGGCTCGAACTCAACAGACCACGAGATCATGACCTGAGCTGAAGTTGGACGCTTAACCGACTGAGTTACCCAGATGCCCCCATAGTTTTTTTTTTCTTAATGTTCATTTATTTCTGGGAAAGAAAGACAGTGTTGAGTGGGGAAGAAGCAGAGAAAGAGGGGTACAGAAGATCCGAAGTGGGCTCTATGCTGACAGCAGAGAGCCTGATGCCCGGCTGGAACCTGCAAACTACAAGATCATGCCCTGAGCCACAGCTGGACACTTAACCGACTAAGGCACCCAGGTGCCCCTGGATCATAATTTCTATTAAAAAGCCATTTTACTTGTATACCGACAACTAGTATAACACCGTATGTTAACTATATTTGAATTTTTCAAAAGCCATTTTGCTCTGGCTGCTAAATTCACTAAAAGTTTCATGAATACATATATTTATTCATATATATATTTTATTCGTATATATATTTTTTGACATGGAACACGTTCTCTCCATAGACCTGCATCAACACTGAACTCGACATTTGACTCCAATATAAAAATCTTATTTTTTGTTGAGGGCCTTCAGTTCCTTAGACCTATCTCCTCATGGTGACCACCAACTCCAGCAGACGCCTTGGTATCCTAGGCTCATTTTTCACATAAAAACAGTGATCACTTTAGGGAAGCTGCTACAATTTATTCATACATTATTCAATAATAAATGGTAGGGTGCTTGGGTGGCTCAGTCAGTTGAGTGTCCGACTTCAGCTCAGGTCATGATCTCACGGTTCATGAGTTTGAGCCCCACAACGGGCTCTGTGCTGACAGTTCAGAGCCTGGAGCCTGCTTTGGATTCTGTGTCTCCCTCTCTCTCTCTGCCCCTACCCTGCTCATGCTCTCTTTCTCTCTCAAAAATAAACATTAAATAAGTAAATAAATAAATGTTGGAAGAAGCTCAACCACAGGCCTTATGACTTCCTCCTAAATCCTTGTTTACATTGGATTTTTGTGCCTCAGATAAATGAAAGTCTTTGGAATCACTCACAAATATCTGAAACCTTCCAAGTTAAATATCCGCAGGTCAGGGATTGTTTAAGAATCATTTCTTAGCAGGGCGCCTGGGTGGCTCACTCGGTTGACTGCCGACTTCGGCCTAGGTCATAATCTTGCAGTTCATGGGTTGGAGCCCTGTGTCAGACTCTGTGCTGACAGCTTGGAGCCTGGAGCCTGCTTCAGATTCTGCGTCTCCCTCTCTTTCTCTCTGCCTGTTCCCCCCTTTGTGCTGTTTCTCCCTCTCAAAAATAAATAAACACTAAAAAAATTTTATATAAAAAAAATCATTTCTTAGCAATATCTAATTGAGTTGCTTTCTAAAATTCTCTTATTTAGAGAGAGCAGTTTTACCTTTTTTTTAAATTATAAAATTAATCAAGAATACTCTTCTTGGTAAAAATTCAAAAACAGAAGGAGATTTCCTTCCCCTACTTTTACTCACCCAAAGGAAACTTGTTAACTGGTTGGTTGGTAACCTCACAGCCATTTCTTTATGTGTGTATACGTGTTAATGCATACTTTATAAATAGCATTTGAGTTTACAGTGACATAAAATAAGAGTATAACATACATGTCATATTGCAACTTGTTTTTTTTCACATAACTAATACCTTACACTTTCCTGTATATATATTCTTTCTAAAGGTCATTTTTTTTTTAATGTTTACTTCTAAGAGAGAGAGAGGGACAGAGCATGAGAAGGAGAGGGACAGTTGGGGCGCCTGGGTGGCGCAGTCGGTTAAGTGTCCGATCTCAGCCAGGTCACGATCTCACGGTCCGTGAGTTCGAGCCCCGCGTCAGGCTCTGGGCTGATGGCTCAGAGCCTGGAGCCTGTTTCCGATTCTGTGTCTCCCTCTCTCTCTGCCCCTCCCCCGTTCATGCTCTGTCTCTCTCTGTCCCAAAAATAAATAAACGTTGAAAAAAAAAAAAAAAAAAAAGAAGGAGAGGGACAGAGAAAAGAGAGAGACACAGATGATGAAGTAGGCTCCAGACTCTGAGCTGTTAGCACAGAGCCCAACATGGGGCTCAAACTCACAAACCATGAGATCATGACCTGAACCAAAGTCAGACACTTATCTGACAGAGCCACCCAGTTTCCCCTAAAGGTCATTGTTTTTAAAGCTGCACAATATTTCACAGTATGGGTACACTACCTATGCTAGTGTATTTTCAGTGAGATTTTTCAGATGATCATTTCTTTAAAACTAAAGTGTAATATAATAAAGACTCATGAAATCTGTAATGGATGTAGTCAGATGAATTAGTTCCTTCTTCCATGCAGCTCTATAATCTTTAACATGGTTTTATGTGATCTATTTTAAAGACTTGATGGGCATTTAAATTATTTCCCTTTTTTTCTTATTAACAACAATTCTACAATAAATAGCCCTATATTCATAACTCTGTGCATGTCTCAAGCATTTCTATAAGCTGGGTAAAGTAGACAGGTGACTGAATGAGGAATATGGATGGCCAACACGACCCTCCAAAGTCTGTGCCAGCAGGCACTCTCGTCGTGTATGAGTGAATCTTAGGTTCTACAGCCTTAATCACGCTAGATATTATCAATCTTGCTAACATGTACCAATCTGAAAAATGAAAAACATTTTACTGTCCCAATTTATATCTCCCTGATTACTAATGAGACTGAGCACTTTTTAATCATTGTTGACATTTCTGTAGGTCTTCTGCAGAAAGTATGTTCATTGTCCTATATCCAATTTTCTATGGGGTTGTTTTGTGCTTATTAATTTCTAGGAGCTCTTGTGATCCTTTATTACAAATGTAAAGGATAAATTTTAGAAAATAATTAGTTTACTTTATGCGGTCTTTTGTAGTAAAAAAATAACTATTGTGTCTTCGTAAATTTAACAAATATTTGTGTTAATAAAAAAACTGATATAAATCCCTGCCTCTATGAAATTCACATTCTAATGTAGGAGGCAGATAATAAAGAAAATAAACAGGACATGTATAAAGTATACTGGAGGGTAAAATGTGCTCTGAAGAAAAACTAAGCAGGGAAGGGTTTTCAATTTTAAATAGGGTTAGAGAAGCTCTCACTGGGGTGACATTTGAGCAAGAACCTGAAGGAGGTAGAGGCATGAGCCATGTCCTATCTGGGGTAACCATGGCCCAGACAGAAAGAACAGCAAAGGCAAAAGCCCTGGGGTGGCAGCATGCCCACAGGCTGCCATATCAGCAAGGCCAGAGTGGCTGGAGAGGAATAAGCAAAGGGGAACAGAGTAGGAATAAGGTTGAAAAAGGGTGCAGACCTCAAAAAACCCTTAACTTGGTGAAAGGACTCTGGCTTTTACTTGAATGAGAAAGAGAGCCATTGGAGAATTCTGAGCAGAGGAGAGATGCTACTTAGAATTTAATGGCAGTATTCTGGTTGTGAAGGGCTGAGAGAGGGACAAGTGTGGAAGCACAGAGCCCACTTGAGAGGCTACTGAAATAATCCAGGTACAAGATGATGGTGGCTTGAATGGGGGGAGGGAGACAGGCAGAGAAGTCTGAAGACTGGCCAAATTCTGGATCTCTTCTGAGTGCAGAGACAATAGAACTTGCTGATGGACTAAACATGGATGTGAGAGAAAGAAACATGTGAAGGATGCTTCTTCCCAGGTGTGTGTCCTGAGCAACTGGGCTAACGGAGTTGTCATTAACCACATTGGGGAAGAATAAAGGAAAAGCAGGCTGGGGGGATGGTCTGGGACACAGTCAATGTGAGAAGCCTTTCTAACATCCAAGTGGAGATGGATGTGGGGTAGGCAGCTGTATAGAAAAATCTAGAGAGTTCAGGGCAGAGGTCTTTGTGCAGATAAATGTAAGAGGCTGGATGAAGTCATTCAGGGACTGAACATAGAGGAAGAAGGATCCAAGGTTAAGGGGGATGAGGAGGTGGACCCTGCAAAAGGGACTGAGAAGTGGACACTGTTATTTCATACTTTTAAGTATACAATTCATGTAACATCTGTTTTTCAGCCTGAAGTATTAAAAATAGATCACATAACATCCTTTAAATGTTACAGAAAACTAGAGGACTACAGAGTAATTTTAAGAGAATCAAATTCTTTCTTCTAAAAGGATCCAACCCAAATTTTATGGCTTTTTGATGTATTATATTTTTAAAATTTATTTTGAAAGAGAGAATGAGTCAGGGAGGAGCAGAGAGAGAGAGTAAGAGAGACAGAATCCCAAGCAGGCTCTATGCTGTCAGAACCCATGAGATCATGACCTGAGCTGAAATCAAGCATTGGACACTTAACCGAGTCACCCAGGCATCCCTGTACTATATTTTAATTTTAAAGGAAAAACATGCAGCTGTAAAGACTCTAACACTGATCTGTGATCTCATAAAGTCAACATCATGGGCTGGGCACACGGAATGACACATGAGGTTATACCACCTTCTGCTCACCCCTGTTCAAAACAGGGTGTGACCTGAATCATGCTTTCGTTATCCACGGCAATATAGCAGGACCTTCTGCCTTCTGGAAGAATTGTTTCCACTGTAATCTTTCTTCTCTCTCACGAGTACTGTTGCACCAAATCTGTTTCAGAAAATGCGCAGGCCCTTAAGATGTGGGTATTTCTGTCTTTGAGATGGCTGACAGAGTATGTATCTCATTCTTTTAATGTAATCTTGGGTTTAAAAATCAAAAATGCAGGCACTGGATGGCTCAGTTGGTTAAAAACTTGATTCTTGATTTCAGTTCAGGTCATGATCTCATGGTTCGTGAGTTCAAGCCCTGCCCAGGGCTCTGTGCTAACAGCATGGAGCCTGCTGGAGATTCTCTGTCTCCCCCTCTGCCCTTCATAGAGCACACTTGCACACTCTCAAAAATAAAATATGTCTTAAAATTTATTTAAAAATAAGCAAACAAATAAATAAAAATCTAGAAGTGAGAGGTGCCTGGGTGGCTCAGTTTGTTGAGTGTCCGACTCTTGATTTTGGCTCAGATCATGCCCTCAGGTTGTAGGATCGAGCCCCATGTCAGGCTCTGTGTTCATCATGAAGCCTGCTTAAGATTCTCTCTCTCTCTCTCTCTCTCTCTCTCTCTCTCTGCCCCCTCTCCACAACTCATGTTTTCTTTCTCTCGTAAATTAAAAAAAAAAAAAATCTAAAAGGGATAGTATGGTAACTGTACTAGAATTAAAATTAAAAACTTAATTGAAGGGGGGGCCTGTGTCCAACTCTTGATTTCAGCTCAGATCATGATCCCAGGGTCATAGGATCAAGCTCCAAGTTGGGCTCTGCACTGAGAGTTGAGCCTGTTTGCGATTCTCTCTCTTGAGATCTCTCTCTGTCTCTGTCTCTCCCTCCCTCTGCCTCTCTCCCCTGCTTCTGGGCGCTCTCTTTCTCTCTCAAATAAAAATTTTAAAAAATTTAATAAAAAAGTAAAAACTTAAAAAATACACATGAAATAAATTTTACCAAAAAAAAAAAAAATCTAAAAGAGATGAATCTCTCACTGTTATCTCCAGAGAATAAGATCAGAGATGGGGAATCCAAGAGGTAGAAGGGAAATTTACTTTGTGTTTCACCTCCTTCTGAATATTTGAATGTACTGCTTTTATAATTAAAGAAAATCAGAGAAGAAAAAGCAACAAGTCAATCTGCCTTTCAGGGGCAAAGTTGCACACTGCTCCAGGCAATCCCAAACACAAACCAAAAACACAGTCTGGGGAAAGACGAGGTTGGCTGCATGTCTGTATATTGAGGAAACCATCAAAGCTAAACCAGTGTTTTCTTTTATGAGGAATCAGCTCGGTCTCTTCTGTACTCACGTGTGAAAGTGTGCATGCACACGCACGCACGCACACACACTCACACCACCTTGTCCCTCTATTCAAACTGCTCCAACGGTCCTCCCAGTCCCACCAAACCCTATGTACCCCAGACATCAGCTGGCAGGCTGTGTCCGACTTCAGCTCAGGTCATGATCTCATAGTCTGTGAGTTCAGGCCCCATGTCGAGCTCTGTGCTGAGAGCTCAGAGCCTGGAGCCTGCTTTGGATTCTGTGTCTCCTTCTCTCTCTGCCCCTTCCCCGCTCATGCGCGTGCTCTTTCTCTTTCTCTCAAAAATAAATAAACATTAAAAACAAACAAAAAAATGTTTTTTAATAAAAAACTTTAGGGGTACCTTGCTGGCTCAGTTGGTTAAGTGTCTGACTCTTGATCTCAGCTCAAGTCATGATCTCATGGTTCTTGAGTTCAAGCCCCGTGTGGGGCTCCACAATGAGCATGGAGCCCACTTGGGAATCTTTCTCTCCCTCTCTCTCTGCCCCGCCCCTGCTCTCTTGCTCTCTCTCTCATAATAAATAAACATAAAAAAAATAAACAAAAAACTTTTAAAACATCAATATAATACCATGACAGAGTTTGAAAAGTAGAATGAGGGGCGCCTGGGTGGCGCAGTCGGTTAAGCGTCCGACTTCAGCCAGGTCATGATCTCGCGGTCCTTGAGTTCGAGCCCCGCGTCAGGCTCTGGGATGATGGCTCGGAGCCCGGAGCCTGTTTCCGATTCTGGTCTCCCTCTCTCTCTGCCCCTCCCCCGTTCATGCTCTGTCTCTCTCTGTCCCAAAAATAAATAAACGTTGAAAAAAAAAAAAAATTTTAAAGAAAAGTAGAATGAAAAAAATTGCTCATAATCCTTCACTATAGCACAATTTCTGTAATTTCTATATTTTCTACATAAATACATTAATTTTGCAGTTGAAAATCATGTATTGTGCAATTTTGCATGTTGCATTTTTTTACTTCTCATCATATGTTTTTTTCACACGAGATTCCTAACTACACTTAATGGCTGCAGAACATTCTATCAAGTGGATGGACCATAATTAACTAGTCCCTTACAGTTATTATTTCTGGTTCTCTATTGCTATAAATAACAAAGCAAAATCTCCTTTATGCATTTAGCTTTTTTCCTTCCAATGGATTATTTGGATAAAGTCCCAGATGCAAGATCACTGGGCCAAAGGTATTTTGATGGCTCTTAACACATCGTGCCAAGCTGCTATCCCAAAACACCACCCCAATAACACTCAGCTGTAACCCAGAACTCACTCTCTTCACAGCTCCTTCTCCAACACGCTTCAACTGCCTCACTTCGGTCCTCAGCTCCTCGCAGGACAGCCACGGTGAACAGTTTTTCATCTGTCCCATTCTGAAGTGTCCATGGGGACAGTGAGCAGAGCTGGGAGCAGAGCGTGGACGGGAGATGAAAAACCAATCAAGGGAGAAGTAGAGGAGCGTGTTCATGAGGGCCATGGAGAAGAGCAGCCCCACAGCTGGGGGCACTGCTCTGTGGGGGGCACCTTTTCTGCTGTCCTGGGCTTTCTTTTCCATACTGTTATCCCCTGTAATTTCCTGAATTATAAAATGAAACAAGAAATAATACCAGTCAATTTTTACGTCCATTAAGGTGTTTGGGTGACAAGGGGTTAAGGACACAGCCTCTCATGCCTCTTATGCCCAAGGATCTTGCATGCTTTATCATCTTTGTGAGGATTAAAGAAGGTACAGAATGCTCAATGTCAGCTGTTTTCAAGATCACTGTCTTTTTATTACAAACTAACGTCTGGGTTCATCCACTCTAGATTCAACCAAAAGGAAGGTGTCTTTGTTTCTCCCACGGCAATTTGCACTAAATAGATATTTAATGAATAATTAGTAAAATGAAAGAAAACTGCTTTTGTTAGTCTAGCGGGGCCAGGGCAGAAGATGGACAAAGGAGAGGAGCCAGAGAGGAGATGCGGTAGGGGTAGGGGTAGGGGCTGGATGCTGAGGGTCTCCTGAACCCAGCTAAGGAGCTGGGATATTCCCTGGAAGGTGCTAGAAAGCTCCTTAAAAAATTTTTTAAGGATTTTTTTTAAATTAAAGTTTATTTATTTATGAGAGAGAGCGAGGGAGGGGCGGAGAGAGAGAGAATCCCAAGCAGGTTCCACGCTGTCAGTGCAGAGCCAGACACGGGGCTCAAACTCACAAACCATAAAATCATGACCTGAGCCAAAACCAAGAGTCGGATGCTTAAATGAGTGAGCCACCCAGGTGTCCCGCTCCCTAGTGTCTTTAACAAGCAAGGCTAGGTGTGAAAGATGTGTTTGGGGTGGAACAGATGGAGGCTGGGAGACCAGGTAAAAGGCTCTGGCAGTGCTGCGGGGTAAGAGCTGATGAGCACACGAGCTGGAATGATGGTGGTGATCCTTGCACCAAGTAACTGCCAGGAAGGCTGGACACTCACCAATTCAGCTCTAGCATCAGAGCCGGTGTGAGGCCCGCAGTGGAGCATTACTGCCTAGTTGTTGGATGGCAGAGGGGTTGGCAAGGGAGAGGGATGGAAGGACCCTGGACATCAGATGCTTGACACTCAAGAATGCTTGAGGCAGAAGCTGTTTCAGAATCAGAGCGGAAGCATGTCAGTACTCTGACACAGGAGATGGCCATAACAGTGTGCTCGCTTAATATCAGTACTGGGAAAGGGGTACCTGGGTGGCTCAGTTGGTAGAGCGTCCAACTTCAGCTCAGGTCATGATCTCATGGTTTGTGAGTTCGGGCCCCATGTCAGGCTCTGTGTTGAGAGCTCAGAGCCTGGAGCCTGCTTTGGATTCTGTGTCTCCCTCCCTCTCTGCCCCTCCCCAGCTCACGTTCTGTCTGTCTCTCTCTCTCTCAAAAATAAATAAACTTTAAAAAAAAAATCAGTACTGGGATGCATGGGGAACACTAGTGACAGAATTGACTCTGTGCTTCCTATGTCTGAAATGACTGTGACATGAACAGTTACCTTCCACGGGCGTCTTCCTTCTCCCAGCTCAGGTTTCCACCCAGACACCTGGGTCACTCAGCGTTCTGGTTGGCCCCAGGCACTGGTTTGAAAATACTCTGTCACAAAGTACCAAAAAGGAGGTTTGCTGAATAAAAACTTCAACTCTGCACATAGACAAATGGCAATAATTCAAATGGTCCACCTTCTTCAGGGGCCCTCCTAGGGTCCAGGTATCCCTCAGGCCCTTGAACTCCAGGATGGAGTGGCAGCCGTGGGAAATCCTGCGACAGCCTGGCTTCCATCGTGAAGCCCTGCCAGCTGGTGTGAGCTCAGAGTCCTGCATCTGGTTCCAATAATCCACTCCCTCTACTCCATCACTAAATTCCAGCCCTCTCATTCACTCAACATGTATTAAGCCGTTTCCATAAGCTCAACTCTAGGCACTGGGGATCTGTGAGTAAATAAAACAGATGTGGTTCTTATCTTCTAGGACCTTAGAGGGAAGCCAGTGGAGAAGGCAGACAATAAACAAGTAAACAAAAAAGCTTCTCAGATACTGTGATAAGCTTTCAAGGACAGAGAATAACAGAAGAAATTCCCTGGATGATGCGGGGCCAGAAGACCTCTCTGAGGATTCACACTGAGAACAGAAGCTTGAGAGGGAACAGCTCTCTCATACCTTCTCCTGGAGAAAGTAAAATCCACTTGCCATTCATAGAGCTGGGACACCAGACATGGATCAAGCCAACTGCAAAATTCATAGAAAGCAGCATTTCTCCTAAGGACACACTACAGGTATAAAGTATCAACAACTCCCTTCTTTGAATGAAGACTGCTTTCTTACTCACTGAGAAACTCTGCTCTCTAAAGTCACACACTATCAAAAATTTTGCCACTCAAAGTCCTACCAAGAACAGGGAAACATCCCACTCTTGCCTGGAGGAGCTAAGTCTCTCTGATACAGAGAAGCCACCTCTGCTTCCAACTGGGTGCAGAACTGCACATGAGCAGTTTCTGGAGAAGGCATTCAACATCTATGTGAACCCTGTGGTCTCCCAGGAACCAGACTCTGGGGTCCACTTTGCAGTCCGGACCAGATCTTGACATCTTTACAGGCAGCCCTGCTTAACTTTGAGTCCATCAAAACATTGTTTCCTTTAAATTTTGCCTAAACTCCACCCACCCCCCAAATTCTAAATTTTTTTTTTTTTTACATTTTTAAAAATTTATTTTTGATAGAGACAGAGCACAATTGGGGGAGGGACAGAGAGAGACGGAGACACAGAATCCGATGCAGGCTCCAGGCTCCGAGCTGTCAGGACAGAGCCCGACCCGGGGCTCGAACTCACAAACTGCGAGATCATGACCCGAGCCGAAGTCAGACGCTTAACTGACTGAGCCACCCAGGCGCCTCACCCCCAAAATTCTATAAAAATAACTCTCTTTTCCTGTGATTGAGATGCCATGTTCCACTGCTCCACAGTCACATCCACTGAAATGGGTCAATACACCTGACAAGTTCATTCCTATGGCCTCAGCCCTTTCTCTTCTTTCTCTTGACTGCTCACTGGCATCTGGAATGGCTGATCACTCTCTCCTTCTTGAAATGCCTTTATTATTTGGTTCCCAGGAAGGTGCACTCTGGGGGCTCCTTTTGCCTCTGACTCTAAGCTGCTGTAGTGCTCAGGGCTCAGACAGACCTCTCCCTCAAGCTCTGTGATCTCATCCAGACTCTGGCTCTCTGTCCCCACCTGCTGACAGCTCCCAGTTGTAAAGCCCTAATCCCAGCCTCCTCAGAACACCACCCTTGGCTCCTTGACATCACTTAAACATCTGACAGACAATTCAAAAATAATATTTCTTCTCAACAATAAAAAGATAAATGACTCAATTTAGAAACGGGCAAAGGACTCGAACAGACATTTATCCAAAGGAGATATCAGATGGCAAATAGGCACACAAAAGGATGCTCAACTGTAACAGTCCTCAGGAAAATGCAAGTCAAAACCACAATGAGACCCACCTCATATCCACTAGAATGGCTGTCATCAAAGAGACAAGAATGAGTGCAGAGGAGGCTGTGAGAAAATAGGAGCCCTCCTACAGTGATGGTGGCAATATAAAATGATGCAGCCACTGTGGAAAATAGTCTGGAAGGTCCTCGAAAGGTTAAACATAGAGTTCCCCATGCAAATCTGCTGCTCGGTATATGCCCAAGAGAACTGAAAACATACGTTTATGCCAACACTTGTAGGTGAATGTTCACAGCAGCATTATTCATAACAGCCAAACAGCGGAAATAACCCAAAGTCCCTCATGATAAATGGACAAAAAATCTGATATTATCCAAACATGGAATAGGATTCACCCACAAAAAGAAATCAAGCACTAATCCATGCTGCAACATGGATAAAACTGGAAAATTTTATCCTAAATGAAACATGCAGACACAAAAGATCACATATCATAGGATTCTACTGATATGAAATATCTAGAACAGGCACATCCATAGAGACAGAAAGTGGATTAGTGACTGCTAGGGGCTGAGTGAAAGGGGAAGGGGAATGGCTGCTAATGGGCACTGGATTACTTTTGTGGATGAAATGTTGTGGAATTAGTGGTGATGGTCGCAAAACCTTGTGAATATACTAAAAATCACTGAACCATACACTTTAAAAAGCAAACTTTAGGGGCGGTTGGGTGGTTCAGTCGATTAAGCGTCCAACTTTGGCTCAGGTCATGATCTCACAAGTCCATAGGTTCGAGCCCCACGTCAGGCTCTGTGCTGATGGCTCAGAGCCTGGAGTTGGCTTCAGATTCTGCATCTCCTTCTCTCTTTGCCCCTCCCCCCACTCATGCTCTCTCTTTCAAAACTAAAGATTTAAAAATAAAAATAAATTAATTAATTAAAAACAACTTATGGCATATGAATTATATTTCAACTTAAAAAGATAACAAAACGGGGCACCTGGATAGCTCAGTCGGTTAAGGGTCTGACTGCAGCTCAGGTCATGATCTCTCCATTCATGATATTGAGCCCCATATCAGTTTCAGATCCTCTGTCTCCCTCTCTCTCTGCCCCTCCCCTGCTTGCACTCTCTCAAAAATAAACATTAAAAAAATAATAATTTATTAAAAAAAAAAAAGATAACAGAAATACTTCCCAAACTCAATGTCTGCTCTTTCCCCACAAATCCGCTGTTTCTAGCGGTCAGAATCTCAGTAAATGATAACTTTATTCTTCCAGTGACCCAGCCCATGAGGCTGCATGTCAAGGGTCAGCACAGCAACACTGCTTCCTCTAAGCAAAAAATCTTAGAAGTAGGGGACTCTTCTACCACCCAGTGTAGTTCTTCCTAATTAATAATAATTTTAAAAAATGCTGCTTTGCATGTCCTGGTTGTCACTAAGAGGTGTCCAGTAAACACCGGCTCTACTGAATTGCACCAGCCTCAAATCTCTTTCTTTTCTTGAAACAATGCCACCTGCTCAACCTGCCCTCAGTCTTTCCAACTACACCCATCAGTGTTCTGATGGATGTTCGCTTACCTTTCTCATAAAGACTCCAGGCCCGCATCTTTCCCCCTGGCCCATCCCCTCCTGTCTTCATGGATTTCAACTGGAACAATGACGACTTTGACCACTCAGGCCTCACAGTCTCTTGAGCTTCTTCCACCAGTACCTGATTCTCACAAGGTGCTCTTAAAGAAATGGATAAAACGGCTGCCATCTCTCTTTTACAACATTCAAAAAATGACCAAGTGTGTCTTAACTTAGACCTTAGGTCAAGAATCAGCACTTTTTTCTATAAAAGGCCACACAGTAAATACTTAGGTTTAGGAGCGAAAAGTTGAAATCCAGTGACAACGGCATCACATGACTTATGACCCACCAAGCAGCAGTGTAAAGTGATAAGAGGCCACAAGCTCTCTATCGTGCCATTCAACTCTATCACCAGGGTGTGAAAGCAGCCTGCAACAGTACATAAACAAATGAGTGTGGCTGTGTTTGAATAAAACTTCATTTATGGACAATGAAGTTTGAATTTCATGTAGTTTTCATATAGTTGTGTCACAAAAGATTATTCCTCTCTTGACCTTTCCCCCCAACATTTTTAGGTAAAAAGCATTCTTAGCTTGCAGGTCATACAAATACAAGTGGCAAGCAGAAGCTGGCTAGGCCCTACCCTAGCTGACACTATTCCTCTGGGTCTGTCACAGACCATCTTTCCATCCTACACATTCCCTCCACGTAATCTCATTCACAGACATGGTGATGCTATTGGTTGCCAAGTCTCCACTGTGGCCTAGGTCTTTCTCCTACACTTCACTCAGCTGGCTCCTCAAGGCCGGGGATGTCCATAACTGAGCTCTTTCTTGTCACCAGCATGCCCCTCCTCCAGGATTCCCTTACAGTGCCAGACACATAATCCACCTACTTGCTCCAGTCACAAAGCAAGTGACTTGGTCCCCTCTTTCCCCGACCTCTAAATCAACCAGTCACCACCTACAGTCAGTTCTATCACCCAAACCTCTCTCAAATCCCTTCTTATTACCACCACCCTGGTCTAAGCCTCTAGTATCTCTTACCTGGGCTTCTGCCAACAGTTTTCTACATGGACTCCCACTTCTTTCTCTTTTCCAGTCCATTTTCCAAACAGCAATCAGGATTTTTTCTTTCCTGAAATGTTTAAAGCATCAAAAATCTAAAAAATAATATCATGAACACCCATCAAGCTTTGTCAAGTAACAGTGCATCATATTTTTTTTTGAAGATCTTTTAAAAAGAAATACAGTTGAGGCCTCTTTGGACCCCTCCCAGTCCTATTCTTCTCCCTCCCAAGAAGTAATCACCATCCACAAGTTGATGTACATCAGAGTTCTCAAACTGTGGTCCCAGGACCTACAGCAGCATCACCTAGAAATGTGAGTCCTTGAGTCCTCACTCCAGACCGATTGCATCAGAAACTGAAGTGAAGCCCAGAAATCTGTGTTTTAACAAGTCTTCCAGGTGATTCAGAAGCATGCTCGAGTCCAAGAACCACTGACGTATATAATTCCCACACATGCTTTTTATTTTCACCACCAGTGTGCCTATAAACAATAACATAATATATGGATGTTTTCACAAGCTTCATACAAGTAGTATTGTACTGTATATACCTTTTGCAACTTGCTCTTTTAAAAGCTCAATATTAAGTTTATGACGTTTATCCACACAGACACATGAAGCTCGAGTTTGCCACATTCAACTCCACAACTAGCAAAGCAAGTGTTGTACACACTCCTGCATGTGCAGAAGTTTCTTGCTGGTATACACAGGGCGGTCTTTCTAAAGCACAAATCTGATCACCCCTTGCTTAAAACCATCTAACAGTCCTCCTCTGTCCTCATGATAAAAGTCCAAACTCCTATAAGGTCCCCTGAGATCCAGCCTGTCTGCCTTTCCAGACCCCTCCTTGCACCCCACATTCCAGGCCCTGAGCTTTCCTCCACCCTTGAAGGCGCCCCTCTTGAGAAGTCCAGGCTCCAGTACGTGGGTTCCTTTTTCCTCAACTGTGAGTTCCCGGAGGACTATCTGCCTGCTTTGCACACCCCTGTATCCTCAGCAGCTGGAAAATAGCCAAGAACTCAGTAAAAATGCACTGACTGATCACCCAGGATTCCTTGTCTTCACAGCCTCACACACTGACTCCTCTTTGCTTTCTCAGTCCCACCAAATCTGCTCTTCATCTCTTCTTGTGCCTGTCCTCTGATGCTCTCATCCAGCACCAACTCCAATTTGAACTCACCATCTTTTTAATTCGCAAACCCCCTTGCCGACAACCTTCCACTGATTCCACCTCGCCACTGGTAGTAGATTCAGTTGTATAGGGCCTGAAGCTTATACCATATTTTTTCTTTTGGAGGCATAACACTTTCTTCACTTCCATGCAAAGGGTGCCAACATCAGGTACAAATTCTGTAAAAATTCATATTTTTTAATCTACCTTAGATCACCATTACCCAGTTACCATTTAATGCATTTCTTATGGGCCCTGCAGTTAGTTATATGCTTCAATAGTCTTTCAATTATCCCTAAGTCCTCACATCCACTTCCGAATGCTCAAAAAGACTCATCCAAAAACTCAACTTTTACACAATGTCACACTAATTCTGTGAGGCAT
Organism: Herpailurus yagouaroundi; assembly: GCF_014898765.1. Lineage (NCBI taxonomy): Eukaryota > Metazoa > Chordata > Mammalia > Carnivora > Felidae > Herpailurus > Herpailurus yagouaroundi. The sequence goes on from NW_024412376.1 coordinate 1,611,631, forward strand.
ATATAATTGTTACTATATATAATTGTTACTATTCCCATTTAACAGATAAGAGAACTGAGTCAGAGGTGAAGTGACTTAGCCAAGGTCACTAAACTGTACATGGAGGAGCCAAGTTTTCCAGCCTCACATTCTTCCCCTAAATCCTTCAACCTTCAGGTGTTGAAGGTTCAGGAATTGAACATAGCATGGTCACTGCAGGGGTTGAGGGTGGATGCTGTGAAGCTGCCTATCCATCTCTCTCCTTTTTTTTTTTTTTTAATATTCTAGTATTTTTTTTAAACTTTTTTTTTTTTTGGAGAGCGAGAGAGAGAGAGAGAGAGAGAGAGAGAGAGATGGGGGGAGGGGCAGAGAGAGGGAGAGAGAGAATCCTAAGCAGGCTCCTGCTGTCCGTGCAGAGCCCAATGCGGGGTCCAAACCCGCGAACCGAGAGAGCATGACCCCAGCCAAAATCAAGAGACTGACTTAACAGACTGAGTCACCCAGGTGCCCCAAGACTGCCCATTTCTTAAAGAAAGCTTTAGCCCACCCCAACACCTGATGGGCCTTTTTTCTTTGAAAGGAGTATTTCTGGAGTAGGCTGCCAAGGGCTGTGGATAGGCTGTATGGCTGAAGGAATTTTGTCCTGAAATAAGCAAAATGACACCGAAAGTTGCTGCTGGTTTTGCAAGTTAGGGAAGAAAGATTGTGGGGCCGGCTGGGTAAGAGAAATTCAGGCGATGTTTAGACACAAAGGATTTCTGACATTGATAGGAAAAAGCTGGTAACAGAAAAAACTGGAAACCACTGCTCTACAATCACAGCTTATTTAAAAGAAGGCAATGGAACAAAATTAGTTTTTACCAATTGATTGAATACTGAATTCAACCAGAGGAAAAACGAATTGGCGTTACCCAAAAAAATTGAGAATAGAATCTCAGTTTGCCGGTAGAACACGAGGCACATTAAAATAATTATTTTAAATGTTCCGGATGCTTTCTTAACCTAAAGGTGCTACAGCCAAGGTAAAGGATGGAGAAGACAAGACTACTAACAAAAGGGCTGGGCCGGCCTTTAAAAACCGGCGGCACTGGACTATACCCTTAACACGGAGCCCCGCCCCCAGGGAGTGGCGGCACGAAAGACCCCAGGCAGCACGGGAGCCCGCAAGCGGGAGCCCGCAAGCGGGAGCCCAAGCCCGACCCGGGCGGAGGCGTCCGTCACGTAAAGGTGCCACTTTCGGCAGCAGGGTAGTCGCTCGCTGCTGGGGCCGCGGCCGCCGCCGGCCAAGGGCAGGCCCCGCAGGAAGCTCTTCTGCCCTCCGCGCCTGCCCGCCCCGCAGCCCCATGTGTCTCTAGAGTCCGAGCGGGACGCCGGGCCCGGGCCCGTGGCTTCCCCGCGCTCTCTCGCCCGCCTCCCCGTCTCCCCACCTCCCACTCGCCGCGCCTACCTGCGGCCCCCACTCCGGCACGCGGCCTCCAGCGCCGGCGCGGCCGGAAACCAGAGGGGGCAGAGAGAGCGCGAGGCTGCCCTCTGGCGTCCGCCTCCCGCCGCGCACCTGGAGGCCCTCGCAGACAGGATTCCAGCCCCGGTGCGCCCCACCGGTCTCCTCTCCTTGGCTTCTCTCTGAGTCCTTGAGGACAATGATGTGTTGACCTATTATTGCTTTAGTCTGGACGCCCAGCCTGGAGTTGCGTACAGTGGAGTGGAGCTATAAGATCTAAACCCTTCAAAAAGCTCCTGATCATTGCAAAGCGGTGGTCCCGAAGGGTGGTCCTCAGACCAGAAGCAGATGCTTCACGTCTCCAGGGAAATTGTTAAAAGTGCAAATTCTTGGCTCCATCCCAGACCTGGCGGCGGGTGGGGTCCAGCAATCTGTGCTTCTGGGTGATGCTGAAGACTCTGAAGGTTGAGAACCACTGGTGGAGAGGAAACTCAGGGGCTTAGCCTGCGCAGGAAAGCTGAGTTTCACGCATTCAAAGGGTGGCAGGCAAGAACTTTGACAAACGCCAAAGGAGGTGTACGGTACTGTCTGGAAAGGGGGAGGGAAGCTGGAAGGTCTCAATGCATCGCACTGGCATCTGTACCTGATGGAAAAGTTTCAACATTGAAAGTTAGATTATATAACTTTTTGTGGGTTAAACTAGAAGTGCTATTTACTTCTACACGGACATATTTTCCAAGTTCAGAATCAAGAGTGTAATTCGATGCAGGTTAAAAACTGAACCTGTACTGGGAATCCGAACAACGAAAAGTAAAATAACTAGAAGCAACTTGCTTTCAGATTGGCAAATAGGAAAGAGAATGGCAATACCTACTGTTGATGTACAGAATCTAAAAGTTTCCCCACAGCCATATATTAGTGTAAATTTGTATAACCCGTATCAATTCCTCCTATATATAAAGGGCTCTAGCAAATCCCATTTGTAGGAGTTTATCGTGCAGAAATTATTGAATACATGTGCAAGATGTACTGTATGAAGTGTTGTGGATAAGGAATGTTTACTGTAGAAACAAACCTAAATATTTAACAATAGGGCTTTCTGAAAGAGATTATATCTATGCAGCTGTTAAAAATGATGCTGTATAATGGGTACAGAGTTTCAATTTGAGAAGGTAAAAAAATTCAGGAGATGAATGGTAGTGGTGGTTGCACAAGACGAAGGTACATAATACCACTTAAAAACAGTTAAAATGGTAGGGATGCCTGGGTGGCTCAGTTGGTTAAACATCTGACTTTGGCTTGGGTCATAATCTCACATTTTGTGGGTTCAAACCCTGTGTTGGGTTCTGCGCTAATAGCATGGAGCCTGTTTGGGATTCTCTCTCTCCCTCTCTCTCTGTCCCTCCCACATGTGTGCTCTCGCTCTCTCTCTCAAAATAAGTAAAATAACCATTAAAAAAAATAGCATTGTTGGGAATGCAAGCTGGTGCAGCCAATCTGGAAAACATTATGGAGGTTCCTCAAAAAACTAAAAATAGAACAACCCTAGACCCAGCAATTGCACTACTAGGCATTTATCCAAGGGCTACAGGTGTGCTGTTTTGAAGGGACACATGCACCCCCATGTTTATAGCAGCACTATCGACAATAGCCAACATATGGAAAGAGCCCAAATGTCCATCAATGGATGAATGGATAAAGAAGATGTGATATATATACAATGGAGTATTACTCAGCAATCAAAAAGTATGAAATCTTGCTATTCGCAACTATGTGGATGGAACTGGATAGTATTATGCTAAGTGAAATTAGTCAGAGAAAGACAAAAATCATATGACTTCACTCATGTGATGACTTTAAGAGACAAAACAGATGAAAATAATGGAAGGGAAACAAAAATAATATAAAAACAGGGAGGGGGACAAAACATAAGAGACTCATAAATATGGAGAACAAACTGAGGGGTACTGCAGGGGTTGTGGGAGGGGGGATAGGCTAAATGGGTAAGGGCACTAAGGAATCTACTCTTGAAATCATTGTTGCACTATATGCTAATTTGGATGTAAATTTTAAAAAATAAAGAGCATTGCAATGGGGTGCTTGGGTGGCACAGTTAAGTGTCCGACTTGAGCTCAAATCATGATCTCATGGTTCATGAGTTTGAGCCTCCCATTGGGCTCTGTGCTGGTAGTGCAGAGCCTACTTAGGATTCTCTCTCTCCGCCTCATCCCCATTTGTGCTTTCTCTCAAAATAAATAAACTTTAAAAATTTTATTTAAAAAATAGCACTGCAAAATATTTGAAAACTGAACTGATTTTGGAATGTAGCCACAGAGTGTTGTAACTTGTGACCCACACCTAACTATAGCAAATGCTTGCTAAAATAAAAACATTGACATTCTCCACAGGATTTAAATAAGAATTAGAGTCTCATAACATTCAAAACGCCCATAATATAGAAAATTACTAGGTGTACGAAGTATCCAAAAATCTCAATTTGCATGGGGAAAAACCATTGACAGTTACCAATAATGAGATGATACAGATATTGAGATTATCTGACAAAGACATTAAAACAGTTATACACATGCTGAAACAATCATGGACACTCTAGAAACAAAAGTTAAAATAGAAAGTATTACAGAGCACCTGGGTGGCTCAGTTCAGTTCATTGAGTTCACTCAATCTCAGTTCAGGTCATGATCCCAGGGCATACAGCCTGCTTAAGGTTCTCTTTACCCTCTGTCTCCTCTCCCCCCTGCTCATGCTCTCTCTCGCTCTCTCTCTCTCAAATGAATTTTAAGAAATAGAAAGTATTGGTAAAGACGGGCACCCGAATGGCTCAGTCAGTTAAGCGGCTGACTTCGGCTCAGGTCATGATCTAAATGAATGGTGAATTGGAGCCCCACATCAGGCTCTCTGCTGTCAGCATGGAGCCCGCTTTGGATCCTCTGTCCCCCCAGCCCCACCCCACCCCCACCTTTCTCAAAAATAAACATTAAAAAAAAAAGTATTGGTAAAGAAATAGAACTTAGGAAGAATTAAACATTTTATAACTGAAAAACATATAACTAAACAAATTCACTTTATAGATCCAATAGCAGAATGGAGATGACAGAGAAAAAGTCATTAAACTTGGAGACAGATTAATAGAAATCGTTTAATCTGACCAAAAACAGAGAGAAAAAGAAAAAAAAAATGAGGACCTCAGGCACCTGTGGGACAAACATAAAAGGTCTAACATTCTTGTCATCAGAGTCCCACAGGAAAATAGAAAGTGCTGAAAAAATATTTGGAAATAATGTCTGAAAACATACCAAGTTTGGTAAAAAATTCAAGACCTAAGAAGCTAAGCAAGAAAGATAAATCCAAAGACACCCATGCCCAGATACATCAAAATCAAATTACTGAAAACAAGAGACAAATTAAAAAATTATAAAGCAGCCAGAGAGAAAGAGAGAAACCTATGGACAAACAACCATTCTAATGACAGATTTCTCATCTGAATTCATGAAGGCCAGAGGAAGTGGCATATTTTTTCAAGTGCTGCAAGAATTATAAACCCAGAATTCCATCCAGTGAAAATGTCCTTCAAGAATGCAGGTTAAATATATTTTTAGATTAAGAAAAAATAATAAAATGTGCAACCAGAAGACCTACTCTAAAAGAATTAAACAGGGGCATCTGGGTTGCTCAGTTAAGTGTCTGACTCTTGGTTTCAGCTCAGGTCATGATCTCACGGTTCGTGAGATCAAGCGCCAAGTTTGGCTCCATGCTGACAGTACAGAACCTGCTTGGGATTCTCTCTCTGCCCCTCTCCTGCTCATGTTTTTTATCTCTCTCAAAATAAATAAACTTTTAAAAATTATTTTTTTAAAAAGAATTGCTTAAAGAAATGTCTTCACACAAAAGGGAAATGACAGCAGAAGGAAACTTGGAACATCAGAAATGAAAGAAGAGTAAAAGAAATGGTAAATAGCTGGGTAAATGTAACAGACTATTCTTTTCTTGAATTCCTTAAAATGTTTGGCGGTTGAATGCACAAAATGTAAAATTGTCTGATGAGCTTCTTAATGTAAGTGGCTATAGTACAAAAGATAATTACAGTATAAATGGTGGAGGGTAAGGAGACCTATATGGTGGAAAAGTTTCTAGAGTCACCACTGAAAACAAAATAAAACCAAACAACTCAATCAGTAACAGAGGATAGCAGGAAAGTCTCCTCTAACACTTAGCAATTAAACACATTTCTATACAATCCATGGGTCAAAGATGCTGTCTCAAGAAGAGAAATCAGAAAATATTTGAGCTGAATGAAAACAGAAATACAAAATATCAAAATTTCCGAGAACAGTTAATGCAGTTGCTTGAGGAAAATGTATAGCATTAAAGGTGTAAACTGTGAAAGAAGGGTCTTGTATCAGTCATCTATCCTTCTTCCTTAAAAAACTAGAGAAATTTGCTGAAAGTAGATCTTAAATGTTCTCACCACAAAAAAAGTGGTATGTGACATGATGGATTTGTTAACTAACCTTAAATGTGGTAGTTCATCCCACAATATATACATTTATCAAATCATTATGTTGTATACCTTAACACACAATATTACTCATTAATGCTGGGGAAAATATTAGAATACACCAAATCAAGTAGAATGAAAGAAATAATGTGAGAGAATTCAGTGAAATTAAACATTTTCTATGTCTTTTTTTTTTTAAGTTGGTTCAGACCCACTGACTTGATGTAATTGCCCATTAATGAGTTACAATCCAGTTTGAAAAACATTGATTTCTCCAGATGGAAATGATCCAGGGAAATGTTCTGGACTGTCCTGTTAATTTATAAGTTAGTATTTGGGATATAAACAATTGTAAAGTTTACAGCCTTATTAAAGGATGTAACTAGACAAATTTGTTCTCCTTTGTGAATCCTTCTTGACTCCATCAGGCAGATAATCTCTTCTGCTTCTTTGTCCCCAAATAGTATTTCAATAGCCAATAAACATTTTTTTTTAATTTTTTTTCAACGTTTATTTATTTTTGGGACAGAGAGAGACAGAGCATGAACGGGGGAGGGGCAGAGAGAGAGAGAGAGACACAGAATCGGAAACAGGCTCCAGGCTCTGAGCCATCGGCCCAGAGCCCGACGCGGGGCTCGAACTCACGGACCGTGAGATCGTGACCTGGCTGAAGTCGGACGCTTAACCGACTGCGCCACCCAGGCGCCCCAAGTCCAGCTTTTCTTAATGTGGGTAATATCTATTGACATTTACCATATTTGAAATTTAAATTTTTTATTAATTTATTAAAGCAATAAACCTATTACATGTTAACAAAAATAACATTTTATAAAACCTGCGTTTTCCAAATTAAACAGAAAAGTGGCAGTTTGCATTTTTGCAAATCTCTTAATAAGAGATATCTAGATCTTTGTTATCTACTTCTACATTCAACTTGTTGCAATATAATGTGTTGGTTGAAGTCTATGAAGAAAATCCAGACTCATACACACATATATAGTTGGAAAGGGAATATTTTAATAGCCTTTTCAGAAGTTGTGATACCTCTGATACTCTGATACACCAAAATCTGACAAGGGGTGGTTTTTCAAAGGTCAGTTGCAATGTGGAATCTGCAACCTTCTCTATGATTTATAATCTGAATGGATTGTTTATCTGTGCATGATAACATCATGAATTGGTCATTTGGAAAACAATGGTTCTTTCAGTTATGTATCTCTCCCAATTGTTGACACATTTAAACAGTATCAAAATTCTTAAAAATTATTCACTTTAATTAATAACATGTTGATTTCATTTGAAAGGTCTGTAATAGGTATTGGGAAGTTGCCAGCCTTACCGCGGTAGATTAAAATTTTCATTTGAAAACTCAAATTTTATCATTGGCAATAAACACTCAGTTGTTTCCTATGACAAACTGAAGTGACAAACTCTTCATTCATTTTGGAGAAAATGTATGCCAGCCACCCAAGTATGAGTAACCAGTTTATCAATTGTTCTTTCAAGTAAAAGTGGTGCTTATGAGAAGTGGCCTGTTTGGCCCACTTCACAATTGTACAAATGCTTTTCTTCAAGACAACCAGAAAGATATGCTTTATGCACAAACTCATTTGGTCACACAAAGTACTGAAAAGACAGAGTATTGTGAATAAAATATATAATTACTGACTCATCAAAGACATATTTCAGTGAATATGTGGCAGTGAAGAATACAGCAACTACTGAGTACCACTGCCTTGTTTCGTAGTAAGGCACCAGCAGTTTTACCCACCATTGTTTTTGCACCAACAGTGCAAATCAGCAACACAGTGACAGTGTTATTAAGCAAGTAGTTCTGAACTAGCAGACTCCTCCACAGACGTGTTTTTTCTTTCTTTTTATTTTAAATGTTTATTTTTGAGAGAGAGAAAAACAGAGTGTGAACAGGGAGGGGCAGAAAGAGAGGGAGACACAGAACACGAAGCAGACTCCAGGGTCTGAGCTGTTGGCACAGAGCCTGAGGAGGGGCCCGAACTTGCGAACTGCGAGATCATGACCTGACCTGAAATCGGACGTTTAACTAACTGAGCCACCCAGGCACCCCCTCCACAGACATGTTAATTGCTGATCCAGTGAAAGGAGTGTGCTGCCAGGTTTATGTGTCCAGTTGTCCATTAAGGAGATGGTCCTCGTCAGGATTAGCAGAGCCTAAAATCATTATACATTTAAATCATAGAGCCTCCTCACCTGATCCCATGCCCACAAAGCAATGTTTTAATAAATGAACTGTCACCTCAGGCAGAAAATAAAATGCCAAGTAACCAGGCTAATTCAACTGTGTCTGGTCTGCTTCACTTACATTTCTCAGTGTAAATTCTGCTTCTTATTAAACAGTCTTGATGAACTTTGTTCAGCCTATAACTCAGAATCCAATCAATTTTGGGACACCGATGAGATAGCTTCTGAGAGTAAATGCTATCTTGCAACTTCTCTGTAAGGTTTTTGTTCCGTATAACGCTTGAAATGGTCTACATTAAGAATGAGACTTCATATGACAATTTAAAATATCAAATCAGATTTTTGAGTCTAAAACAGCAAAAAGATATGAAATGTTAAAAATATTATTTCCTAAATTCAGAAGACTATCCTACTGTATATAAATTCCTTTAGTTGTAGTTTGGTGCTTTGAACACTGAACAAGAACTCTTTATTCAGAAAGTGAGATTTAATTATGCACAGGTACAGAGAACTAACCTGTTCAACACTTTACTCTACTCTGGCATGTCTTCCTGAACTGTAGAGGCTGGAAAGCTATAAACTACACTTGCCAGATTCCTTTGCAGTTCAGAGTTTTAGATGTCATTCAGATTCTTTCTAATCTGACCCACCAAAGTGAGTGAGCCTGTAATTGGGAGCTGCACCATGTGGGAAGGGAAGCAGATGTGCCCGCACGCAATGGGGCAGGGGTGCACAGTCCTGGAGTGGCAGCCTGTCAGCAGTTTCCTGATCCCGGCACAGGCAACAGCAATTCGATGGCCCAGTGCTACAGTGTGGCTGGGCCATGTATTTATGGAAGATCAGGTAATCATTCTGTGAGTTACTATATACCTTAATAAACCCTGTAGGACTAAACTGTCTTGAGTAGATTTTGTTGATGTCAAGAATTGACCAATTCAGGGCACCTGGGTGACTCAGTCAGTTAAGCATCTGACTTCGGCTCGGGTCATGATCTCAGTTTGTGGGTTCAAGCCCCACGTCGGGCTCTGGTGCTGTCAGCTCAGAGCCTGGAGCCTGCTTCAGATTCTGTGTCTCCCTCTCTCTGCCCCTCCCCCACTCATGTTCAGTGTCTCTCTGTCTCTCAAAAATAAATAAACGGTGAAAAAAATAATTTAAAGAACTGACCAATTCACATTCTAATAACGTTTCCTTTAACATAATCATGTTTCTGGTTTCTATAGTTCTATGGCAGTATTTTCTTTCTCAGTGGCTTTTCTAAGCTGAGACAATGTCCCTTGTACATACTTAAATACTATTTAAAAAAATCAAAGTACTTTGTCATTGTTTTAGGATACATCTATCATTTTATTATAAAACCATTCTTTTGGCATTAGTTGGTTACAGTGATAGCAAGATACTGTGAGTGTGGCATAGCAGCTCTAATGTAACAACTGCATTCCCTGCTTCCTGAACCAAAATTTAAATTACCTTATATGCATTACATACAAGTTACCCGCACTCATTAATGCTGCAAATTCTGACGCATATACCCTGTAGGGAAGAGCTGATGCTAAGGGATTAGAACAAATGTTGATAAGACTACAAAAGTTCCTGAACGGGACTTTGTTTCTTCTCCTTCCCCCATCAAATCACTTTGCTTAAGAAGAATCAAGTTACTAGTCTGAATAGCAGCAGCACCCAAGGAGCATCACACTTAGTTCTTGTTAAAAAGCAATACCTGTGCACGTTTTATACCACAGGCAAAGGGAATGATCACTTTAGTTTTAAACTCCTGCATTAGAGTCTCTTAAAAAAATAAAATCATTCCATCGAGTTCTTCTAGATGGTGTTATTGCTGTACATTTGTTGGCGGGTCACTCTCCGTGCTGTGTTTGCTCTGAAGGGATCTTCCGATGTATCTCCAATATTCCTTTCTTATAGTGTCCTTTTCTTTAGCTAGGATTTCACACAACTGAAAACGAAAAACAAAAATTCTTTAAAGATAATGGAAATCAATCTCTAGAGCAAATGCTTTCAAGCCAATACAGTTAAACTCAGATCATGTTCAAATGACCTACACCACTATAATTATATACTCTGTTCACTAGTGACCTGGGTTTTGCCCTAAACAGCAGAAATAGCCCTGCACTGAACTCCTGAGTGAACACATTGAAAAGGTCATGAATATAGCCACACTGGGTGAATTCTGAGACACCAAAAAGAAAAGCAGAGTCCCCACTGGCTTACCTCTAATGCTTTATTAAGAATGTCCTCCTTGTTGTCACATTGGTTTTCTAGCATGTCTTCATAGATATCCACGAGAAAGGCAATTAGGTAGGGGGAACTGTGACTTGGTTGTAAATCAAGTAACTGATTTAACAGATTGGGATATTTGGAAAGACCACGATCCTGTAAAATTCTAAAAGAAAAATTATACTCAATTCTGACAAGAAAAGAACAAAAATAACAGAAAGTTCAAGAGAAAATGACCTCTGTAACATGCACAAGAGGAAACTTATTTTGAATGAAGCTGAAACTAAAAGAAATGTTTAAATTATGTGTGAATTTTATCATGGATAATTACAAGTTGAGTACAATTAGTTAAAAACAATAATGAAACTTAAAAAGGATCATTTATTAACTCAAACTGCTACACAATTAAATCAGAAAATAAACACCTTCTTAACATTAAGAAGTGAAGGAAGAAAACAACAGAGATGTTTCTATTTCTTCTTAAGAAGGTTCCTTATTCAGGGGCACCTGGGTGGCTCAGTTGGTTATGCATCCGACTTCGGCTCAGGTCATGATCTTGCGGTTTGTGGGTTCGAGTCCTGTGTTGGGCTCTGTGCTGACAGCTCAGAGCCTAGAGCCTGCTTCAGATTCTGTGTCTCCTTCTATCTATCTCTGATCCTCCCCCACTTATGCTGTCTCTTTCTTGTCTATCAAAAATAAATGTAAATAAAAAAAATTTTTTTAAAGAAGGTTCCTTATTCTTTTAGCTATCCAGATATTATAGGCCCCAACCCTGGACACATCAACAAATGTGACTAGGCTCTGTACTTTATGCTCTTTGGGCCTAGTTTCCAGGGAGACCTCTAAGCTCAATAAGCAGCCTGCTTATGTCAGTGGCCAGGCAAGTGAAATCTTGTCAATTTAAGGAATAAGACTTCTAACAGATCTCTAGAAATGAAAACAGAAATGCTGGCTATCCATCTGTGCAATGTGCTTATAAATAGTTTGCTTTGCCTTTATTACATTCCTGAGCCAAACAGAAACTAGGTGTCTAGGTGTGTATATCCCATTCTTTGACATAAAGACTACAGGACTCATAAATACAATTAAAATTGTATTATTGTTTAGTCATGGACTATTCTTTAATTTTTTTTTTTTAATGTTTATTTTTTGAGAGAGAGCGCATGAGCAGGGAAAGGGCAGAGAGAGAGGGGAGACAGAGGATCCAAAGCAAGCTCTGAGCTGTCAGCACAGAGCCCAATGTGGGGCTTGGACTCACGAACTGTGGGATCATGACCTGAGCCGAAGTCAGATGCTCAACCGACTGAGCTACCCAGGCTCAATTATTTATCCAGGTGTTCTTAGGCACATTATAGAACTATTCTGAACCCTAGTCATGGACTAGTCTAAAAACTATGATGGTATGTGCTTGGGAGGTGAAGAGAAGGATAAAAGGCACTGTTGGGTGTTACTGTCTAACAGTTACACTTCCCTTAGATCCAGAAAAATGGAAAATTCTTTAGTATCCTTTAGAATCTGATTAATGGAACATATTACATGATACATCATATTAGCAGTTGTTTTAATACAAAACAATCCAAAACAACCTCTTACCCTTTCAAATAGTTCCAAGCACTTTCATTATGTGGTACTAGTTTGATCATTTCCAACGTGTACCTAGAAGAAAATAAATACACGTATAATTTGAAAAGCAGTGCAATAATTAGAAACAGTTTTCTAAAATTGTAGCAGAGCTTGGATATGTGCTTTCATTTATCTTAGTGGGCTGTGACTAGGTCTAGGACTTATATCTACATTAGACAGAATCCCTCAAGTCTGCAGGAATCAATTAATATTTACATAGTTCCTCCCTCCTGGAAGTCTGTACCCAGTTCTAGGAAGGGACGCCTAACTAATATGAAGGCTCAACTCACAATAGGAAAAGAAATTGATGTGGAAGATTTCCTTTAATATAGGCTTTCCCTTTGAAGAAAATGTCAGCTAAAACAGGTTTTCCTCTTATCAGTAAAGAAATCTTGAGAAGTCTAAGATCTATATATGCCCAACAAATCGTTAAGTCATTCAAAAAGAAGAACTACATAATCTCAGGAGCTGTAATAAAAAATAAGACAGCATGGAAATTATATAGACAGAATAAATGAGAAACCAACACAAATGTATATTTCTTATATTCTAAAAGATGTGATTATATACCTTATATTCTAACCATGATGTGATTACCAGTCAGAATGGTAATTCTCTTCCCTTTAACCAGGTTATTAAATATAATTCGGATCCAATTACAACAAATTCCAAGAGTTACAGAACTTAGCTTCACTATACACTTGCTCAAATAAGTCACCAAAATTTAGTCATCTTGGTTTTATTGCAATGCCATTAGGATAGCATTTTTTTTTTCACAGCAAGTACAGGAGTCCCCCTTTATCTGCAGAGGATAGGCTCCCAAACTCTCAGTAGATGCCTGAACCACAAATCCTTTATAAAGTATCAAATCCTTTATACTAGGTTTTTTCCTATACATACATACCTATGATAAGGTTTAGTTTATAGACACCAAGAGATTAACAATAAAACAGAACAATTATATACTCACTGTAATAAAAGTTATATGAATGTGGTCTCACTCAAAATATCTTATTAGACTGCACTCATCCTTCTTGTGATGATGTAAGATAATAAAATGCTACATGATGGGGCACCTGGGTGGTTCAGTCGGTTAAGCGTCCGACTTCAGCTCAGGTCATGATCTCACAGTCTGTGAGTTCGAGCTCCACGTCGGACTCTGTGCTGACAGCTCAGAGCCTCGAGCCTGCTTCAGGTTCTGTGTCTCCCTCTCTCTGCTCCTCCCCCTACTCACACTCTGTCTCTCTCTCTCAAAAAAAGACATAGAAGAAAAATTTTTTTAAATGCTACATGATAAGATGAAGGTAAAGGACAGGCATTGTGACAGAGCAGTAGACTATACTACCTAATGTCTCACCATACATATGTCATCAGGAAGATCATGTTTCTGGATCTGATGGCTGACTACAAGTAACTAAAACCATGGAAAGTGAAACCACATGTAAAGGGGGCGGCGAGGGACTATTGTAATAATAAACTCACTCAGCACTATGGAAAGGTTTTTTCCCAACATTTTTACCTGACCTAATGTTTCCAGTTATTTTTAAAACCATGTCCCTGCATGTCTTCACTAGTCATTGTAGACTATTAATTTCACTTTGGCAATACCTGAAGAATTTATTTATATATACATGCACTAAACTATTATCTATTTTAATGGTTAAAACATGGGCTTTGAGGTCAGAAAGCCTAGCTTCTAATAGCCCCATCAATTATTATCCAGGTGCTCTTAGGCACATTATAGAACTATTGTGAACTTCAAGTTCTTCATCAGATAGCTCACAGTGTAATTATGAAAATTAAATAAAAATTCCTGCATGTAGTAAATGCTTAATAAATGGTAACTATTATTAATAGTACTAGTAGACTGTGTACTCCTAGAAATATGGCCAGGATATATTAAATAAAAAAGAGTAATGTGTATAATACCATTGCCTATATTGCTGTAATACATGTTTGTAAATATATTTAATAAGGTTTGGAAGGATTCACACTAATTGTAGCTCACTCTAAACAATGGGGTATGAGAAGAGAGAGAATAAGAGATTTTGATATTTTACTTTATGTAATCCAGTACAATTTCCCCCTACAACTAGACTGCATTCCTTTTATAAAAGGAAAAGAACAAATCATCAGGTACACCTATATTCTTTAGAGTTAAAAAATTTAGTTAACACAACTAATTCTAGATAACTACAGCTCTTTAAGCACTTTCTTTTATCTGTATTAATGGTAACACCTTAAATATTGAAAATTTTTAGATTATTTTTTTAAACAATTTTTTAAAGATTTTTTTTTTTTTTTTTTGAGACAGAGCACATGTACAAGTGAGGGAGGAGCAGAGGAAGAGGGAGAGAGAATATCTTTAAGTAGGCTCCATGCCTGATGCAGGGCTCGATCTCACCATTGTGAGATCATGACCTGCACCAAAATCAAGAGTCAGATGCTTAACTGACTGAGCCACCCAAGTGCCCCTAAAGATTTTATTTTTAAAAAAAAATTTTTTTTTCAACGTTTATTTATTTTTGGGACAGAGAGAGACAGAGCATGAACAGGGGAGGGGCAGAGAGAGAGGGAGACACAGAATCGGAAACAGGCTCCAGGCTCTGAGCCATCAGCCCAGAGCCCGACGCAGGGCTCGAACTCACGGACCGCGAGATCGTGACCTGACTGAAGTCGGACGCTTAACCGACTGCGCCACCCAGGCGCCCCAAAAGATTTTATTTTTAAATAATCACTACACCCACAACCCCGCAATCAAGAGTCACATGCTCTACCTACCGAGCCAACCGGGCAAACCCCCTGGAAATCTCATAGATTCTTGACTGATTATTTCTATTTGGTAACAGAAACCCAGTAACCTACCTTTGAAGGCTATGAGAAGTTCCCACTTTCCACTCTTCATACTCAGTTTTTAAGTATCTTATTACATCTAGCCTAATGAAGTACACTATGATAAATAAGGAATATGAAATTCCTAATTATTAATTGGATTAATTTAAGGAAGAATAACCTGAAGCATTCTACCTTTTGGCAAGAAAGCTACTGAACTCTACAAAAAAGATGACACTTTGCTGTCCTTTAGAGTACTTTGTCCTAATCCTCACAACAGAGTATCAACTCTAAAAGAAAAAAAAGTAATATATTAAGGGCTGGATGATGAGTCCGAATTTTCTCTACGCAAGTCCCAGTATTTACATTTAAGAATAATATAATTATTTCAGTAAGTTCACTGTTCAGTAAGTTCATTGATCCCTTAGATCAATACTATTCAACAGAGATGAAAATGTTCTTTATATGTGCTCTCCAATATAGTTAGTAATCATTAGCCACATATGGATCCGGAACCCCTGAGATGTGATTCATACAACTGAGGAACTGAGTTATGTGATTTTAATTAATTTGAATTTAAGCAGCCATATGTGGCTAGTGACTACCATATTGGACAGTGCAGCTTTGGAGAACAGAACAGTAAAAAGAAGGTGTAAGATGTTTTTGAGGGGTATGTGGCTGCTCCAGAAAGACGCCTGAAACAGAGAGTTAATGCAGGACACTTAATTATAAACCTTTCTTTTTTTTTAATTTAAATCACCAGAACCTTATATAGAACACATAAAAGAAAAGCCAGCTGCCCTGATCCAAAGAGAAGTAATAGCAAAGGAGATATAAGCAGATGGTCATAAAAATCAGCTCTTCCCAGGAGCTGTTAAAACAACTTTTACCTTTTTTTTCTTTTCTTTTTTTAAAGTGAACTCTAGGCTAACGTGGGGCTTGAACTCACAACCCTGAGAGCAAGAATCACATGCTCTGGGCCCGTGGGTGGCTAGGTCAGTTGAGGATCCAATTTCAGCTCAGGTCATGATCTTGCAGTTCCTGAGTTCGGACCCCACATCAGGCTTGCTGCTCTTAGTGCAGAGCCTGCTTGGGATCCTCTGTCTCCCTCTCCCTCCATCTCTCCTCTGCTTGTGCTCTCTCAAAAATAAATAAACATTAAAAAAACAAGAGTCACACGCTCTAATTGATCCAGCCAGGTGCCCCTAAAACAACTTTTATAATTAAAATGGTAAGTATGTTCTCATCAGGCTATAAAAACAATAAATATATTCAAATTTAAAACAGACATTAAGGGGGTGCCTGGGTGGCGCAGCCGGTTAAGCGTCCGACTTCAGCCAGGTCACGATCTCGCGGTCTGTGAGTTCGAGCCCCGCGTCGGGCTCTGGGCTGTGGCTCAGAGCCTGGAGCCTGTTTCCGATTCTGTGTCTCCCTCTCTCTCTGCCCCTCCCCCGTTCATGCTCTGTCTCTCTCTGTCCCAAAAATAAATAAACGTTGAAAAAAAAACCAACCAAACAAACAAACAAAAAAAACAGACATTAAGACAAAATAGACAAAGTCAGAAAAGAGGTGGCTATTAATGTTTATGGATATTAATATTCATGCCAATTCATAAATTCTCTTTTAACAGCTTTTTGTATGCTAAAGCAGTAGTTCTCAACTGCAGATGGTTTTGCCCCACAGGGGACATTTGGCAACGTCTGCGGACATTTTTGTCACAGCTTGGGGCAGGGGTTTTCTACTGATATTATAGGGCATAGTGCCTGGGTGGCTCAGTCGGTTGAGCATCTGACTTCAGTTCAGGTCATGATCTTGCTGTTCATGAGTTCGAGCCCCACATTGGGCTCTGCGCTGACAGCTCAGAGCCTGGAGCCAGCTTCAGATTCTGTGTCTCCCTCTCTCTCTCTCTCAAAAATAAACAAACATTGAAAAAAAAAAAAGGCATAAAGGCCAGGAATGCTATAAAAACCCTACAACATACAGAACAGCTCCCTACAACAAAGACTTATCCTGCTCTAAACTCTGCACAGTAGAGTAACATGGCCTATAGGGACTATTATCTAAAGGTCACCAGAATTTAATAAAATACATTTTTTTTTTTTACATTGCAATATTGGTTTCAGAAGTAGAATTCAGTGACTCATCACTTACATATAATACCCAGTGCTCATCACAAGTGCCTTCCTTAATACCCAACACCCATCTAGCCCATCTCCTACCTACCTCCCTCCATCAACCCTCAGTGTGTTCTATATCATTAAGAGTCTCTGAGATCATTTTAAAATAAAGGTTCCTAGACACTATGAAATCTGACTTCTTCTCAATCTCTAATAGTTAACGATATTTCAAGAAATGTAAGACACTACAAAGTAGATGTATACTAGAGTATCTGTAAATTTGTCATTATAGACTTCATCCATGTATTCTGTCCTACTAGTTCCATGAGGGCAGGATCAGGAGCAGTCTTTTTTTATTTTAATTTTTTTTCAATGTTTATATTTTTAGAGAGACAGAGAGACAGAGCACAAGCTAGGGAGGAACAGAGAGGGAGACACAGAATCCAAAGCAGGCTCCAGGCTTTGAGCTGTCAGCATAGAGCCTGATGTGGGGCTTGAACCCATGATCTGTGAGATCATGACCTGGGCCAAAGTCGGACGCTTAACCAACTGAGCCACCCAGGTGCCCGACGAGCAGTCTTGATCTTTGCTGTAACCCCAATGCTTGAGACCTGACAGGTACACAAATGTTCTTTTAATGAGTGAACAAGTGAAGATTACTAACTGGACTTCTCTCTCCAATATAGCACGATCATTGTAGCCAGTGGTGTTAGAAATTACGAAGTATCTTTGGTTCCAGACAGAGTTATTTCTCACATCCTCTTTGAGAAGTTGGTCTACATACTGCAGTTCATTATCCCAAAGTTTAAATTCCTAAGAGAAAATACAGAATATCCAATTAGAAATGTCCCATTATTTTTTAAGATTTTATTTTCAAGTTATCTCCACACTCAAAGTGGGGCTCGAATTCACAATCCCAAGATCAAGAGTCACATGCTCTACCGACTGAGCCAGCCAGGCACCCCTAGAAATGTCCCATTATTAATAAAAAATAAAATTTCAGCAGAGCTAGAACTGAAGATGTGGGTGGGACTCATCACATAGTTGGAGGAAAGTGCTAGTTGCAGGTCAAGGAAATGAAGGGGGGAAAGAAAAGTCATCAAAGACAAGGGAACGGTCACAAGGAAGGAAAGAAATTTTATGCCCTGTAATTCAGTACCATCTTCTTGAGAACAATTTAGATACCAAGAGGCATGTTTATACTATTTAAATAGACCCAAGAATTACTCTAAAGGACTAAATCACAGGCAAAAAAAAGGCATTATGTAACTAAATGCTTATGCATTGTTTAAGGTGAAAATTTAGAGGGAAAAAACCCAAACTCAGTAATAATAAAATGATAAACTATAGTAAAGTGTATTAATTTGATGGATTTGATATGAATATATAATATTAAGTAAAAGGGAATATTAAAAATGCTTATATATGATAAAACTACATTAAAATACATGTGGAGAAATATACAAAACTGGATTTAGATATAAACTTTTACATTATGGAGCTGTTTTAGTTAAAAAAAAAGATCATAGGGAGAAGAGAAACAATAAAGATAATTAAGAAAAGAAATGAAATGGTCAAAATTTACAAATTGGCAAAAATTGGGGATAATTATGAAAAAAGCCAATGGAGTTATACTTCTTATTTGATACTGGCAAAAAGGTAGAATTTCATAAAAAATAAAAATACCAAAAATCTTTAGAAAATTTATCCCTTTAAACAAATTTAGAAAAGTTTAAATTTTTAAGTAAAAAAAAGAATTTTGTGAAATCCTCTTGGTATAATGAATAGTGCACAAAGTAGCAATCACTGGAAAAAATTCATAGGAAACAACACTAGAATTGTTTGATAGAATAAATAAAATGCCCAGAGTGGGAGTTTTAACTATTCTCTACTATTCAGGATTTAGCATAAAATTTTAACAAGTGGGCAGAAATAAAATACTATTATTGTAACATCATATTCCAAACTGTATGTATGCAAAACCCCCAGTAGGTACAATGCCCTTGTTAATTAAAATAATACAGTTATATTAAAAAATTACAACTACATTTTCTATTCAACTTGCTAGCAAATATAAAATGGGATGCAAATTCAATCTAAAAAATACAAAAATTACTATTACTCTTCTTTAATATGAAGCTACTTACCAACATATCTTGAAAGGTTATAAAATTAATCAACATGAAGGATGTCAGGTTTAATTAAGTATCTTAATAATTCTTAGTCATTGTAATTGTGGGTAATGATCTATATGTGTGTTTCAGTTCAGGAGTATACTTACATTCAACAGTAATTTTAATTATTTAATTCAGGTAAAACATAATCTGAAAAACACTGTAACAAGAAAGGCAATACCTGAATAACCCACTGTCGATGTTGCCAGGCATGATAATTCTTCGCATCCTGATTAAGAATATCAGCAATAAACTCTAGCTCCTGAGATGGATCTTTTAGCCATTCCACTAATACTCGCCTATGATGCCTAAGGCCGGTAAAAGAAAGAGGTTTTGTGTTAATGTATCCAAGAACTAAGGTATCAACTGCACATATTGTATTAAGGCGATGTGGAGGGACACTCAAAAAAACAGAAATTCACCTTTAATTCTCAAGATTCTACTGGAGAGAAAAGGTAACACAGAAGAAACACTAAGAGGGAAAAGTTCCAGAACAGTAAGTAAGAGCTGAAGAAACAAAACAGTAATTTGTGTGTAAAATGAAATAAAATACTCAGGGTTTAAAGAATGTTTAAAGCTAAATCTGGAAGTCCAGTAATCTTCTGACAACCACAAAATCCTGTCTAAGAATTCTGAAACATTCCCAGATGGCATAATGAGACTACAGGAAATGTGATACTACTTAATCCAGTATAGAAGATCCTCTGGTTATAAACAGGCTCTCAGTTTTTCTGAAGTCCACAGCATCACCATACAAGCAACTGCTCATTCCACTAGTTCATGGGCAGAACTGAATTCACTTCTACTCTGGCAATTAGCTATGACAAGCTGCCAAGTTTGTCAAGAGTTGTTTCTGTACTAGAAAAATGCTTAGGTTTTCTGTTGGAGTCTATTTTTTAAATTTTTTTAGCTAAAATATTTACAAAAATTTATTAGTAAAAATGTTCTAAAAGTCACTGTGGTGATGGTTGTACATATTTTTAACTATACTAAAACCACTGAACTGTACACATTTTTTTTTTTTTAAGTTTATTTTTGAGGGGGGGGATGGCAGAGAAAGAGAGGAAGGGAGGAAGGGAGAGAGGGAGAATTCTAAACTGACTCCACACTGTCAGCGCAGAGCTGGATGTGGGGCTCAAACTCACGAACCATGAGATCATGACCTGGGCCCAAACCAAGAGTCCAACACTTAATAAACTTAAACAAACAAACAAACAAACAAACAAACTTAAATAAATAAATAAACAAACTTAAAGAAATAAATAGGGGCTCCTGGATGGCTCATTCAGTTAAGTTTATTTATTCTGAGAGAGACATAGAGAGCACAAGCGGGCAAGGGCAGAGAGAGAGGGATCTGAATTGGGTTCTGTGCTAACAGCAGAGAGCCCGATGCCGGGCCTGAACTCACAAACCATGAGATCATGACCTGAGCTGAAGTCAGATGCTTGACGGACTGAGCCACCCAGATTCCCTGAACTGTACACTTTAAATAGGTAAACAGTAGGGGTACCTTAGCTGGCTCACTTGGTAAAGCATGAGACTCCTGATCTTGGGGTCATGAGTTCAAGCCTGGCATTGGGTGTAGAACTTACTTAAAAATAAATAAACAAACAAACAAACAAACAAATCGGTAAACAGTGTAATATGTGAGTTATATCTCAACAAAGCTGCTTTTTAAAAAAATCCATTAGTATTCAATATACTAAAAGTGAGTAGGGGGGCACCTGGGTGGCTCAGCTGGTTAAGGGTGGGACTCTTGATTTCAGCTCAGGCCATGATCCCAGGGTCTGGGATTGAGTCCCCATATCCAGCTCCGTTTTGAGTGTGAAGCCTGCTTGGGATTCTCTCTTTCCTTCTATCCCTCTCCCCTGCTTGCATTCTCTCTCTCTAAAAAACTAAATAAAAATATAAAAGTGAGTAGGAGTGACAGGGAAAAGGAAAAAGATTTAATGCTTAATAAATGACTTATTTGCATGCATGGAAAATTTAAAATCTCATCTTATAGGGGTGCCTAGGTGACTCAGTCGGCTGAGCATCTGAATCAATTAGGCTCAAGTTATGATCTCACAGTTCATGGTCTGAACCTCGCATCCAGCTCTGTACTGGCAGTGTCGAGCCTGCTTGGGATTTTTCTTTCTCTGTCCCTCCCCAACTCACACTCTCTCCCTCTCTCAAAATAAACATTTAAAAAAAATAATTTAAAAAAATAAATAAAAATTCATCTTACAGAATATCAAGAAGGCAAGATACTACCCAAGAGGAAAATTCAAGAGGTAAAGGCTTTTAAATTTATTTCAGAAAAATTCCAATACAGTGAACACTAGTAATTTATTTTTCTAGATTCCTACTATTTTGTAATTTAGAAAAAACTTAAGAATTAGGTCCTGGGGTGCCTGGGTGGCTCAGCTGGTTAAGCATTTGACTTTAGCTCAAGTCATGATCTTGCAGTTTGTGAGTTCAAGCCCCGCATCAAAATTCCAGAGTCTGCTTTGGATTCTCTCTCTCTCTGCCCTTCCCCTGCTCGCACTCTCTCTCTCTCAAAAATAAATAAATAAACCTTAAACAAAAAAAAAGAAATCCTTCCGCATGAAAGTTGAACTTTCACCACTACCTCCTCCTCCATCTTCACAATAACAGCAACCACAGTGGCTTTAATTCAAGGGGTGCTCAGTATACGATGGGTACTGTTCAAACTCTATTTCTTTTCTATTTGCTCTCTGTCCTCCTGCTCCAAAATGCCTCTCTTTTTTCTCATTGTATTCTATTCCCCTCGCCCATAATAATCCCTATGGTTTTGTCCATGCTAACTTAGGGCTTAGTTTCTACAACAAATATACTCTGTAAAACACTGTGGTTTTCACACTGCACTGTGAAATAACTGGCTGTATTATTTGCTTTCCTTGTTAAACTGTGTGGTTCACCTTTGTATCCCCAGCATCAATATAAATTTTTTGAATACATAAACGAATGAAAGATCAAAATACCAGTCAAGTCATTTTATAACACACAGGATAGAAATCATTTTTTCAGATTCTTCACTCAAAAATTTTCTAGCAGTATTATATACTAATGTCAAAATTTTAAATAATAATAGCAGTACACACACTTGAGTGTTAACTAAATGTTAGGTACCACTTTAAGCACTAAACATAAAATTATCTCATTTAATTCTCTTAAAAACCCTATGAGACAGGTAATATTAGCTCCAATGCAAAGTACTTAAATTATAAAGAAATAAATTCCCTATAATCTCATCACTGGGAAGGTAATATTAGCATAGTGACATGTTTCCTTCCTATTTTCATCTTACCAAACTTGGTAGTTTTTGGGCTGTTCCTCAATTATTGCAGTGATATAGTTCATTTCCTCGTGTAGATCCTTTTGAAGTGACTTTAAGAGAACTCTCCGAAAATGCCTGTAGCAAACATTAAGCATTGTTTCATTACTCCACATAAACTGACTAGCCACAGGATCAGATAAAGCTTTAACAATACAGTTAGACATGCTTCTTTTTTTGGTAGGTATTCCATATAACCAATAATTTAGCAATGGAGCTGCATGGGGTTGTCCCAACTCCTACAACTATCTGGTGATTGGAAGAATCAGCATTTTGAACTAAAACTGGTGAGAGGCAACAAATGATTTTTTTCAGTTAACTAATGATTATTTTCAGTTAACACGGTTACCACTATTCTATTGCAGGCAAATCAAAGACATCTCTTTACCTATAATATTTCCCTACATGATACAGCTTATTTGTTTAGATATATTATTCATATAATTAATTCCATTGCAAACATCAGCATATATTGTATTTTTAGAGCCACCACAAATATCCTACTTATAAATGAAACACGTTTCTCTTTAATTTCTTCATAGGTAGAATCAAATCATTAAAAAAAAAAAACTTTTCTCTAAAGACATGATTATTAGTTCTGGTCTATTTTTAATTCAAAATTTCCAACTCAACATATACTAAAAGAAAAACAGCTGCTTTGAAAGTTATCTTTTAAAATGAAATGCTAAATAGGACTATAACAGTATTTCTCTATTATTATTAAAGAAAATTAGGCTTCATAAAGCATGGACATAAGCATCTTAGTTTACATGGGTAAAGTTATCAGATGTACTGCCTTTTAAAAAAACAGCAAATAAACTTAGGAGATTTTTAAATGCATTCTAAGTTACTTTGTGTTATGTACAGTCAGGAATTTCTTAAAAGATAAGAAAGTGCATATTAGACGCGATTCATTCCAAAATGATGGAATATCATACTAAGAATCCCAGTGAACAAGGTAGATTAAGTAAATAAGTTTATCCTCCTACCCTAATAAAACCCCATAAAATGATAGTAAAGGAATGAAAACAGTATAAATCCACAGGACAAAGAGAATTAGGGACAAGGGGATACCACAGCAATTGGGAAAGGTCAGAATTATGGAAAATGGTAAGCTGACAGGTAAGTTTTAACTGACTTTGAAAAACAGAAAGTGCTAAAAACCTAACTGTCAACAGAGGGAAAAAGGTTTAGAAATCAGAGGTGTCAGGTATTCCCAAAACCAGGAATCAAGGATGGGGCTGGAAACAGTATAAAATCTGGAAATAACCCTTAACAGCCAAGACCCCTCCCCCAACCTTGAGCACAGAAGTGACAACATCTACTAAGTTGGTATGAGATAAACAAAAAAAAATATGTGTATGTCTCTGCCCCTGGTTCCTGGCACAGAGTTCCTGAACATTTAAAAATTCCTAAGTGATGAGTGTACTAGAAGCATCCTATTGAGGCAACTCTGGGTGGGGTGCTTAGGTGGCTCCTAGTCACCAGGAAGACCAAACCTTGGAATTATCAGCCCCACCTCCCACTGTCTGGATAGAGTAGAAGGGCTAGAAATAGAGTTAAATGACCATGCTTATATGAGGGAACCTCTATAAAATCCCAATACTAGGGGGTTTGAAGAGCTTCTAGGTGGGTGAACACATTCATGTTCTAGGAAGGACATACCCTCCACAAGGACAAAAGATCCTCAGCTTGGGACCCTCCCAGACCTTGCCCTATGTATCTGTTCATCTGGCTGTTCATCTGTATCTTTTATCACATCCTTTAATAAACTGTTAAACATAAGTAACTGTTTTCCTGAGTTCTATGAGCCACTGTAGCAAATTAACTGAACCCTAAGAAGGGGTCATGGGAACCTCTGATTTATAGCCCATCAATTAGAAGCATAGGTGACAAATGGACTTGCACTAAGTATCTGAAATAGGGGGCAGTCTTGTGGGACTGAGCCCTTAAACCTGGGGGATCTGATGCTATCTGAATCTCAGGTATGTACACAATGTCAGGTAGACAATGTCAGAACTGAGTTAAATTGTAGGATACACAACTGGTATCAGAGAAAATTGCTTGGTAGGGGAAACACCCATAGCCATTGTTGACTAGAAATGTCAGAAGTGAAGGGTTTTGTGTGAATGTAAAGGAGACACACAGGAGAAGAAACCATGTTTTGTTTCGTTTTTTTAAACCTGGCAAGACATAAGTCGCTTTATTCTCTGGAAAAATCTGAAGCAGAAAGGAATAACAGACACAGAGGAATATAGGGTGAGGAAAAGGAATATAGGGTGAAACAAGGAAACGTAAAATGTTGATATACTAAACATCTGAGAACCCCCACCCAACCCATCTTCCCCTGCCTGACCCCCAGAACTGTGGCAGCCAAACACATACTCCTGAGGCAATAACCAGACGACTCTTCTCTGGAGGAACAAACTAGCCACAAGAAAAGATGGAGAACTGCTGACATGTAAAGATTTCACACAAAACAGCCACATCTCCACTCACTAACCTCACAGTGAAGCCCGCCCGTCGACAAGTCCTGCCACACACAGAGCTTCCAATCAGGATTTGTCCTGCCTCCATTATAAGTTTGAAAGGAGAGTCAAGGATTTGAAAAAAATATTTACATGAAAGAAAGAGACCAAAACAAACACAAAAAAACGAAAATATGTCACACATCAATGAAAAGATAAGATGCTATTAAAAAAAATTCAGAGAACAAAAAAGAGCTTTTGGATATTAAGAAATTTTTGAGCACAGACACAGTCAGAAGACAATGTTGAAGAAATATCACAAATGTAAATGAAAAGACAAAGAAATGAAAATAAGAAAAATCAATAAAAAAGATACCACATGTGACTTAAAAAAACATTCCAGAAAGAGAAAACAGAGGAAAGAGAGAGGGAATTATCAAACGAACATAGAAAAAAAATTCCCTGGACCTACTAAAAAGGTTTAAACGTGAAGTAATGAGTCTTCTCAACAGAGGCTAAAGGAAATAGAAAAACATCTTTAAAATTCTGAAGGAAAATATTTCTAATCTAGAATTCTACTAATAAAATCGAGAAGAGCCTCTATTAAGACACTTTTCAATGTACAAAATCTCAAAAATGTTTTTCTACACATCCTTTTACAAGTTCTATTCAAGAATGTGGCAGTAAAATGAGAGTAAATCAATAAAGAGAAGGAGGGTCAGGTCTGGAAATGGGATCATGAACGCACGAAAGAGCTGAAGACTAGATGTACAGTGCCCAAACTAGATGTACAGGTGAAGAAGCAAAAAAGGAGCTGAAGGATTACCTGTGGTGTTCAGCAGAAATGACACATTTTATACATATCAGAGCACATGGGAGACAAACTACTTACTGGCACAAAGAAAATGAAACTAAACAAAAAAAAGCAATCTGTTAAAAGGAATACTGTGAAATACTATAAAATGTGGGTCAGCATATTTAGAATATACAGGTTAGCTTAAGAAAAAACAGCCAAGAGTTCTTGCCTCTGGGGAGTGGGACCCTGGTAGTGAGAAGGACGGGGGCAGAGGATGTCATTTTTCATTCAGTCTCTGACTTTTAAACTCACAGCATGAATTATTATTTTGATAACAACTGAAGGTTAGTTAAGGAAAAAAAAGAGCCATCTGAACTAAAACATGAGACATTTACATGGGAAATATTAATGATGAGTTTTACTTACCACACTGTATAATTTGCTGCATTTAACTCAATAGCATCTCTGGTTAGTTTAAAAGCTCGTTCACTTCTTTCATCACGCTGCAGAACAGCCCGGAAATAATCATAAACATCTCTAACTGGGGAGAGAGCACACCGTTGCATTAGGACTATCTTTCTTGTTTAAACTTAGCACTATAATACAAAATGCTATTCTATCTTATGAGGAAAGACACTGCATGTGTATCATTTATAACAATAAACAAAAGAAAGTCAAATGACTATGTGAATGCCACCTTGAGAATGCTTTAGTGTCACAGCCATAATATATGTGTAACTGTGCCTCCTGCTCGTGTGTATGTACAGGGGTTAATGCCAGACTCCAAATCTCCAAAAGACCTAATGCATTGAAGTAAAATTAAAGTGCATATATTCAAATATATTCAGTTACTACTTTTCTCACATTTTGTCAGTTTTATAAGTGAAAAAAGCAATGTACATGATAGTAGAAAATTCAAACAGTATAAAAAAGTTCACACTAAATTTGACTAAATTCCCAGTCCTTCTCCACAGAGGCAACCACTGTTAACTGATTCTACTGTAGCCTTCCAAATACATTCTATGGATATACAAATATATATTCTAAATCCATCCTCCCATTTTTTAATACAAATGATCACAGTGGGGAACATGGCTAGCTCTCTTGATCTTGGGGTTGCAGTTCGAGCCCAATGTTGGGTACAGAGATTACTTGAAAATAAAATCTTAAAAAAAATAAAAAAATAAATGAGATCACATCACACTCTATGTTCTGGGCCTTGCTTTTTTCATTCACACATTATTAAAGGTAGTGTAAAATTTACATATTCATTGAATCAATTGGAATTATTGTTCCAGTTCTAGGAAGTTTTCTTACAAATACACTCCCATACACATCCAAAGCATCCAAGGAAATTTACTGGAGTATTTGATTACATACATAAGAAAAATTTAAAAGGCTGGTCTGATGGTAATAGGTTAATGAGAACTTACTAAAGTTGGTATATAACCACCCACTGATAAATCTGACTGGCTTCAAAAAAAAAAAAAGGCAATGAAAATTGGAAACAAATAATCTTTCCATTAGTAAACAATGGGCTAAGTCCATTATGGCACAATCATACAACGACATACTATGCAGTCATTAGTAATGAGGCTGCGCTGGTACATACACGTACGGAATAACTGCTATGACTATTAGGTGAAAACAGAAGAAATGGAGCAGCATGCTACTCATTTAGTTAAAAATATATGCTTATTTATGGATACACTGAGGAACAGAGATGGGAAGACATAATATTCCATTACAAAGTTCACCATATGTTGGGGCGCCTGGGTGGCTCAGTCGGTTGGGCGTCCGACTTCGGCTCGGGTCATGATCTCGCGGTCCGTGAGTTCGAGCCCCGCGTCGGGCTCTGTGCTGACAGCTCAGAGCCTGGAGCCTGTTTCAGATTCTGTGTCTCCCTCTCTCTCTGACCCTCCCCCATTCATGCTCTGTCTCGCTCTGTCTCAAAAATAAATGAACATTAAAAACAAAACAAAACAAAAAAAAAAACAAAGTTCACCATATGCTGCAGAGCATTTCACTGTATGGTACTCAAATTCTATTTAACTCATCCCCTATCAATGAATATCTCATTCTTTTGCTGTCCTGAGTACCACTGTATGCTTTTGTGTGCATGTGCAAATTCAGCACATCTGTTAAGATAAATTCCTACAAGTAGAATTACTGCATCAAGGTGATGTGCACTGTTGATGCTCACAGGTATTGCAAAATTAAGCTCTAAAAAAGATCTGATCAATATATATATATTCCCTCCAAGAATGTATGAATAGCCTATTTTTTTCCATATCCTCACTAATATATTAAAACTTCTCATCTTCGCCAATCTCTTAACTGAAGAAACATAGACTTTGACAAATATTAACCTGATGTATTCCCATTTTCCACAAGAGAAACTGAGGCTGAGAGAGATCAACAAGTTCACAATGGGTCAGTGTATCTTGCAGACAGAAGTTAAACCCAAATCTAGACTGATGCCAAAGGCCATGCCACTAATCAAAATGAACTAGTAGATACTGCAGCTGAAATGCCCTCATAACATAGTTTGTGCTATGGCACAGAATAGATGATAGCCCAACACACGTTATTAAAAAAAAAAATGTGGTAAACACTCCCAAATACTTTTTTCCACAATTAAAAACGTATGTGGACATGCTATGCTATTTTTCTTAATACTGTATAATTTTCCAGCTACTGGTAATTCAAAAACTTTTAACAGATTATATATAAAAACCATATCTATATATCCTAGTTTGCCTAACCAGTCTGTTAATATTGGCAATGTGGATCATTTAAAATTTTGTTTTATAAAAATCACTGTTTTAAGCTTCCAATGACTTTTCACTAAAAATTTTTTTAAGTTACATATATAATGCATACGTGCACATACTGTTTCCTTAGACTAAAGCCCCCAAAGTGAAATTATCAGAGAAGAACATGAACAATTACAGATCTGGGGCACCTGGGTGGCTCAGTCAGTTAAGCATCTGACTTCAGCTCAGGTCATGATCTCACAGTCTGTGAGTTCAAGACCCACGTCAGGCTCTGTGCTGACAGCTCAGAGCCTGGAGCCTGCTTCGGATTCTGTCTCTCCCTCTCTCTGCCCCTCCCCTGCTCAGACTCTATCTCTCAAAAATAAAAAAATAGGGGTGCCTGGGTGGCTCAGTCAGTTAAGTGTCCGACTTCGGCTCAGGTCATGATCTTGGGATTTGTGGGTTCAAGCCTCCGTGTCGGACTCTGTGCTGACAGCTCAGAGCCTGGAGCATGCTTCAGATTCTTTGTCTCCCCCTCTCTTTTGGCTCCTTCCCCACTCGTGCTCTGTCTCACTCTCTCTCTCAAAAATAAATAAACTTAAAAAAAATTTTTTTTAATAATAAACATTTAAATATATTAAACAATTACAATATACATATATATATTAAATACATACTATATATGTATATTAAACAATTACAGCTCTTTACAAATTCTGAGACATGGGGTGCCTGGGTGGCTGTGTTGGTTAAGCATCCGACTCTTGGTTTCGGCTCAGGTCAGATCTCACAGTTCACAAGGGTTCAAGTGCTGCATCGGGCTCTGCACTGGCGGTTGGTGTGGACCCTGCTTGGGATTCTCTCTCTTCTTCTTCTCTCTGCCTCTCCCCTGATTGTGCTCTCTCTCTCAAAATAAATAAATATTGAAAAAAAAAAATTCTGAGACATAAAAAGGTTACCTACTTCTAAACACTATCCTTTTTTTTTTAAATCTTTTTTTTTACCGTTTATTTATTTTTGAGACAGAGAGAGACAGAGCATGAACAGGGGAGGGGCAGAGAGAGAGGGAGACACAGAATCGGAAACAGGCTCCAGGCTCTGAGCTGTCAGCACAGAGCCCAACGCGGGGCTCGAACCCACAGACCACGAGACCATGACCCGAGCTGAAGTCAGATGCTTAACTGACTGAGCTACCTAGGCACCCCTAAACACTATCCTTAAAAAGTTGAATTTAAATCATACCAGAATAAAATTTAGAAACATAAGTGGCAAATAACTATGAAATATTATACACTAAGAACCAAGCTCCCAAATAATTTTCAAGTTATAACAAAATGCTTATAACACATTAACTCTATATACAATGTATATATACATTATTTTATGTACACACATAATCTACACATATAAAACATACACACATGCACATATATGCAATATGAAACCAACTTTGCAGAAACATTCACAGATGAGTACAAGGCTATATACCAAATATTAACGGTGGTTCTTTTTTTAAAATGTCTATTTATTTTTGAGAGAGCATGTCAGTGTGCACAGGTGGGGCAGGGGCAGAGAGACAGAGAGACAGAAGATCCAAAGCGGGCTCTGTGCTGACAGCAGAGAGCCTGATGTGTGGCTTGAACTCATGAACCTCAAGATCATGACGTGAGCTGAAGTCAGAAGCTTAACTACTGAGCCATCCAGGTGCCCATCTTTTTTTTTTTTTAAACTGGTAACTTACTGTGTCATCAAGAACATTCTTTTTTTTTTTTTAAGTTTTTAAATTCCAGTTAGTTAACACACCGTATAATATTAATTTCAGGTGTACAATATGATGACTCAATACTTCCAGACATCAGCTAGTACTCATCACAAGTGTACTCCTTAATCCCCATCACCTACTTAACCTATCCCTTTACCCACCTCCCCTCTGGTAAACTGTCAGTTTGTTTTCTACAGTTAAGAGTCTGCTTCTTGGTTTGCCTCTCTTTTTTTTTTTTTCCTTTGCTCATTTGTTTCTTAAATACCAATTATGACTGAAATCATATGGTATCTTTCTCTGACTTAGTTTGCTTAGCATAATACTCTCTAGCTCCATCCATGTCATTGCAAATGTGGCTCAGTAATATTCTGTTGTGTATATTTACATCTTTTTCTTTATTCTTTTTAATGTTTATTTCTGAGAGAGCATGAGCAGGGAAGGGACAGAGAGAGAGGGAGAAAGAGAATCCAAAGCAGGCTCTGCACTATCAGCGCAAAGCCCAAGGTGGGGCTCGAACTCCTAAACTGTGAAATCATGACCTGAGCCAAAGTCGGATGCTTAACTGACTGAGCCACCCAGGTGCCCTTTACCACATCTTCTTTATCCACTCATCGATTGATGGGCACTTGGGCTGCTTCCACAATGTGACTATTGTAAATAATGCTGCGACAGACATCAGGATGCATGTAACCCTATGATTAGTATTTTGTATTCTCTGGATAAATACCTAGTAGTATGACCACTGGACTGTAGGGTGATTCTATTTTTAATTTTCTGAGGAACTTCCATGCTGTTTTCCAGAGTAGCTGTACTGGTTTGCATTCCCATCAACAGTGCAAGAAGGTTCCACTTGCTCCCCATCCTCGCCAACACCTGCTGTTTCTTGTGTTGATTTTAGCCATTCTGACTATTGTGAGGTGATATCTCATTATAGTTTTGATTTGCATTTCCCTGATAAGTGATATTGAGTATCTTTTCATGTGTCTGTTGGCCATTTGTTTGTCTTCTTTGAAAAAATCTCTACTTGTCTTCTGTCCATTTTTTAATGGATTATTCACTTTTTTGGTTTAGTTATTTATATATTTTGGATACTAACCCTGTATCAGACATGTCATTCGCAAATATTTCCTCCCATTCCATAGGTTGCCTTTTAATTTTATTGTTTCCTTCACTGTGCAGAAGCTTTGGATTTTGATAAAGTCCCAATAGTTTATTTTTGCCTTTGTTTCCCTTGCCTCAGGAGACATCTAAAAACAAGTTGCTACAGCCAATGTCAAAGAAATTATTGCCTATGTTCTAGGATTTTTATGGTTTCAGGTCTCACATGTAGGTCTATAATTCATTCTGAATTTATTTTTGTGAAGGGTGTAAGAAAGTAGTCATTTCATTCCTTCTCATGTAGCTGTCCAGTTTTCCCACCATTTGTTGAAGAGACAAGTCTTTTTCCCATTGGATATTCTTTCCTGCTTTGTTGAAGATTAATTTACCATACAACTGCAGATTCATTTCTGAGTTTTCTATTCTGTTCCACTGATCTGTGTGTCTGTTTTTTTTTTTTTTTTTTTTTTTTTTTTTAAGTAGGCTGCACGTCAAGGACGGAGCCAACACAGGGCTTGAACTCACTACCCTGAGATCAAGACCTGAGTTGAGATCAAGAGTCAGATGCTTACCTGACTGAGCCACACAGGTGCCCCAATCTGTGTGTCTACTGTTGTGCCAGTACCACACTATTTTGATTACAACAGCTTTGTAATAGAACTTGAAGTATGGAATTGTGATGCCTCCAGGTTTGCTTTTCTTTTTCATGACTGCTTTGGCTATTTGGCATCTTTTGTTGTTCCATACACACTTTAGGATTATTTTAGCTCTGTGAAAAATGCTGTTGGCATTTTGATAGGGATTACATTAAATATATAGATTGTTTTGGGTATTTGGGAAGAACAGACATTTTAACAATATTTGTTCTTCCAATCCATGGAATGTCTTTCCATTTCTTTGTGTCATCTTCAATTTCTTTCATCAGTGTTCTATAGTTTTTCAGAGTACAGGTCTTTCACCTCTTTGGTTATGTCTATTCCTAGGTATCTTATTGTTTTTGGTGCAATTGTAAATGGGAGTGATTCCTTAATTTCTCTTTCTGCAGCTTCATCACTGGTGTATTGTAATGCAATTTCTGTACATCGATTTTGTATCCTGTGACTTTGCTGAATTTGTTTATCAGTTCTAACAGTTTTTTGATGATCAGGTTTTCTATATATAGTATCATGGCATCCACAAATAGTGAAAGTTTTACTTCTTCCCTACCAATGTGGATGCCTTTTATTTCTTTTTGTTGTCTGTCGCTAGGACTTCCAGTACCATGTTGAATAGAAGTGGTGAGTGGACATCCCTGTTTTGTGCTTGACCATACAGGAAAAGCCCTGTTTTTCCACATTGAGGATGATACTAGGTATGGGTTTTTCATATATGGGCTTTATTATGTTCAGGTATGTTCCCTCCAAAACTACTTTGTTGAGGGTAACAGTGTTTTGTTTTGTTTTGAAGTTTATTCACTTATTCTAGAGACAGAAAAAGAAACAGAGAGTGCATGGGGGAGGGGCAGAGAGAGAGAATCCCAAGCAGGCTCTGCTCCACCAGTGCAGAGCCTGATGCAGGGCTCGAACTCACAAACCGTGAGATAATGACCTGTGCTGAAATCAAGAGTCGGATGCTTAACCGACTGAGAGCCCAACAGTGGTTCTTTCTTTCTGTTTTGTTTTTGTTTTTTTTTTAATGTTTATTTTTGAGAGAGAGAGAGAGAGAGTGTGAGTGGGGAGGGGCAGAGAGAGAGGGAGATACAGAATCCGAAGCAGGACCCAGGCTCTGAGCTGTCAGCACAGAGCCCAACACAGGGCTTGAACCCACAGAGGAGATCATGACCTGGGCTGAAGTCAGACGCTTAACCAACTGAGCCACCCAGGGGACCCAACAGTAGTTATTTCTTGATGATGAGACTCTTCTTTTGATTTTTAATACTCAAAATTTTCTACAATGAGCACGTTTTACTTTAAAAAACATTTCTAACTAGAAAGAATACATATTCCATGCAAACACTGTAAACAATATAAAAGTACATGAAGTTTCCCCCACTTCAATGCCACTCTCCAATGCACTGGATTTCTTTCAAGGGTACTGGTTGTTACCAGACATTTTTCTAAGCATATAAACATAGTTGTTTTTTTTTTAATTCTTCTTTTTAATTAAGTAATCTTTATGACCAACATGGGTCTTGAACTCATGACCCCATCAAGAGTCACATGCTCCATAGACTAAGCCAGCCAGGCACCCCAGTTACTTATTTTTAATGAAATTGTTATATTATTATTCACACTGCTTTTCATTTTGCCATTCTCCTCCTCAATTATATGTTCTTCCATATACACATCTACAACACTCTTTGTCCACTATTCATTCCATACAAAGGCCATGGCATAATTTACATACGAATGCCTTTTTGGGGGCAGAATTCTACAAGTAGAAATAGAATATTCAGCCTTACAACTATATATGCCAAACCGATAGGCTTATAAATGAATCTGGGGTTATATAAATAGAATTTTATACTCATTAGATTTTTTTTTCTGTAGTCTTCAATATTAAAGTATTCTCTAAACTAAAAATTACACATTTAAGGGGCACCTGGATGGTTCAGGTAGTTGAGCTCAGGTCATGATCTCACAGTTTGTGAGTTTGAACCCCACATCAGGTTTGCTACTGTCAGCACAGAGCCCACTTTGGATCCTCTGTCTCCTTCTCTCTCTGCCCCTCCCCCACTGGCACTCTGTATCTCAAAAATAAACATTAAAAAATATAAAATAAAAATTACATACTTAATATAATGTCCTATCCAAAGCTTCTAAAACTTACGTGGCTTTTTTCACTCAACACTGTTTCTGAGATCTGTCCATGTTATAAATAATCTAGATCCTGTTAATGGTTATCTAGTACTCAACTGTATGACAATGATACATTTTATTTATCCACTTTCCAAAACACACATATATAAGTGGCTTCCAAGATTATGCTTCCTCAAAAAATGTTACAGATTTAAATAAACCATATAGTACTTACTCTGAGCCAGAGAGGTTTTATTATTTTATGTGTATAACTTACTCAATAAAGTACTGGCCCTTGAATGACATGGGTTTGGACAGCACAGGTCTACTTATACACAGACTTTTTCAATAAATACAGTACTGCATTTTCTTTTATGAATTCTTTTTTAAGTAAACTATACCCCTACGTAAAGCTTGAACTCGTGACCCCTAGATCAAGAGTCACATGCTCTACAGACTGAGCCAGCTAGGCATCCCTCTTTATGATTTTCTTAATAACATTTTTTCTCTAGCATACTCTATTGTAAGAATACAGTATATAATACATTTAACGTACAAAATATGTGTTAGTCGACTATTTATGTTATTAAAGAAAGACTGCCAGCAACAGTAGGCTAGGCTTCTGAGGAGTCCAAAGTTATATGTGGATTTTCAACTGAGTTGGGGGGGGTCAGCACCCCTAACTCTCATGTATTCAAGAGTCAACTGCAGTTATTATTATCCTCATTTTACCTAGGAGGAAATAATGGTAAAGAGAGGTTAAATAATTTGTCCAAAGTTATAGAGCCAATAAAATGGTGAAGTTAGAATTTAAACCAGTTTGGGCATCTGGGTAGCTCAGTCAGTTAAGCATCTGACTTCAGCTCAGGTCACAATCTCACAGTTAGCGAGTTTGAGTCCCACTTCAGGTGAGCACGAGCCCTGCTTCCGATGAGCTTCTGCTATGCCTCTGGTGAACATAAGCAACCCCCCCACCCCCCCGCCGTGAGCTCCTTCCCTCTCTCTTTTCCTACCCCCACCTCTGCCCCTAGTGCAAGTGCAACTCTCTCTCTCTCCCCCCCTCACTCTCTCTGCCCTGGCTCACTTGTACCCTCTCTCTAAAAAAAAAAAAAAAAAAAAAAAAAAAAAAAAGAATTTTAAACCAGTTGTTCTGTCTCGAATGTTTGTGTTCTTAACCTCCTAGTACATCTTCTGATGTCCTATGTCAGAGTGTACCAGAATGTATCATTAGAAGCAATATTTCAAGGTTATGATATAAGCATTTTCCAGTTTTACTAGACAAACCAAACCCCAAAATGGCTAAACATGAAAATTATCATCTGAAATATATGCATCCATTCATATGTCCTAATACCTGATATCATAAGATAGTTTTAATTTTTTGCTTTTTAATGTGTGTTCGGGAAATAACATGCCCATTTTATTTTGTGTATCTTCCATTCCTAATGATAATGGACTTTTCCTCCTCTTTAAAAGCCAATGGAATTTGGGGCGCCTGGGTGGCTCAGTTGGTTAAGTGTCTGACGTCAGCTCAGGTAATGATCTCACAGTCTGTGAGTTCAAGCCCTGCACTGGGCTCTGTGCTGACAGCTCAGAGCCTGGAGCCTGCTTCGGATTCTGTGTCTGCCTCTCCCCTACTCATGCTCTGTCTCTCTCTGTCTCAAAATTAAGTAAAAACATTAAAAAAAAAATTCAAAGCCAACGAAATTTTCTCTTCTGTAAACTACCAGTTCATATACCCTTTGTCTATTTTTTTATTAAGTTGCCTATTTCCTTAACCTTTTGTAAGAATTCCTTACAAAGTTCTGAATATCAATTCTGTTTCATATGGTGTATCTTTTCCCATACTGCTGTTTCCCTTTTAACTTATTCAGGGTGTCTTCACTTGTACAGATTTTAAATTTTGATATATATACCTATCAATATTTGATTGACAACTCATATTTCTCTATCTTTTCCTTTGTAGTTTCTAATCATGATATATGTAAGAATTTTAAACGTTAATTTTTTCAGCCTGCAAAAAATGGTTTTATTAAATAATTTTTAACATAATGAGAAATGTATGATTGTATCAGTTTATTTTTCCAACATCTTTGTTAGTGACCTCATGAATCTGAAAAAGTTGTGGTTTTCACTTCTCTGATTACTAGTGAGGTTAACATTTCTTCACAGATCTCTTCTCACGAATTCTATCTTTGTATCATCTCTCTTCATCATGTGAAAGTTTTGCATTTATGCAGTTACATCTTCTGATCTTTTCCTCAATTCTAAGTTTTACATCTTGCCTAATAATACCTTCTTCACCAAAAGAACAAAAGATTATTCTTTTGTTTGCTCCTAGTATGTTTAGTCTTGTTTTAGAAGTTTAATTCATCTGTAATTTATTTCCAATTAAGACATGAAACAAGGATATAATTTTGCTTATATCCAAATGCATACACAACTGCTGCAAAACCAATCTGATTAATCCATCTTTTCATACAGTTATAAGATGTTCTTTTTATCAAATATTAAGTTCCCATCTATGCTCATCTATTTTTAGATTTCTTACCAAATCTATTTATTTCTGCACTAGTTCCACACGTTATTTTTAGTACTACATTTTCATATTTGATAGGTCAAACCTTCAGACCATTATTCTTGCTTTTCAAACATTTCTTGGCATTACTTCATAGTCAGAAAAGTACAATAAATGCTTTTCCTAAAAAAGGAATGATCTTGGATAACAGAGCTTTAACTGAAACATGTACATATATACACACACAGAAAAGGTATGAGGTTTGGGGTGGGGGGCAGAACTAATTTAAATCAGAATTATACACGCACACAAAAATACAAAACTAGCATTCCATTTTATTCATCTATCCTTTCTTAGAAGAACAACTAACAATTAACATTTGCATGACCTTCAATTTACAAAGCATTTTCATTCACATTCATTATGAAAGAATGATACTTTGTCAAAGAAAATAATCCACTCATTTTAATGTCAGTAAATGTATTCCAACTGAGCCTAGCACTTCACTGCTGAAATATATTTCAAAATGCGCGTTTCAGCAACCTAAGTTTATTCTACATAAAACAATAACTCATTTATGCTGTATCCTGTGTGCAGATTACACAGTAAATGAAAAGCATAACCATATTGTAGCTATTACATATTATAATGTATTATTCATTATTTATACTTAGGATATGTCCATTCTTTGGACAAAATGAAAGTTTTAACCATGAAAATGAATTATAAAAAACAGTATTAGCTTAAGTCATTTAAATCTTTATTAGACAAAAACCTGTCATCTACCTAGCCATATAGTTGTCAATTTCAACTCTGCTACTAAGTTTGACTTATAGACTTTTTCCTGATGAAAATAAACTTACATTTTTCACTATAAATGATCTGGACCACTGGATTGGGGCCATCATTCTGCGGCACTGGATCTATATCAGCCCATTCTGCTCTGTCCCTGAAATAAATATATTTTTTCAGTGATTGTATTCAAACACATAAGAAGAAAGAACAACTCTGGTGTTTTTAACAACAGCAACAATTACACTTGCATCCATATTAGTCAATTATGAATACATTAATGTAATTGTGGTTGGATTCTTCATTACCAAGTTTTGCCATTTTGCTTTACATATTAAACTTTTAAAGTAACATAAAGAAAAATGAAAATCTGTCACTGAAATTAATCAAACAATAGTTCCCAAATTTAAAGTTTTTATAGAAGTGGAAAAACATGTTTTTTTGCAGTAGGTACACAGTAGTTTTACCCTAGAAATCAATTCAGTTCATTGGTTTAATGAGACTTTTTGCAGTTAGTCAGCATTTATAAACATTGAATAACAATTTGCTAGGAACTCACATTTTAAAATCAAAGTAAACACTATTAGTTTACTGTATACTGCGAGGGGGTCCAGTTGGGTCTTTACAGAGCAGGCTCTGGAACCTGACAACTGTCTGATTTAGAATGTAGGCTCTACCACTTACCAGCTGTGTGACCTTGAGAAACTTACTTAATCTCTCTGGGCCTCAGTTTCTTCACTGATAAAATGGAGATGCTATCACTACCCAGCCTTAGAAGACTGTTTGGAGGACTAAATGAGATAACATGTTAAGCACTTAAATGTGTTTAACAGTAAGCACATGGCTAGTAAATATATTCTGTATATATACTAATATATATATAGTAAGTAATACATACAGTAAGCATTCACTGAAACCTACTTCTCATTATAAATGCTAAAAGAACATTTTAGCGGCACCAAAGGGTGCCTATAGATATTTCTGTACAAACTGCCCAAACTTGTCTTAACCACTCTTTTACTTATATTCTTTTCCTTCCACTCATCTTTTACTTCTCTATACTGATCAGCTACTGGCAGCAAAGATTCTGTGGCATCTACTCAATCTTGAAGTTGTGAAGTGAGACCTAGAGACTGGGGGAGTGGCACGAGAAAGGTAAGGCTATCATTTAGTCACTGAAAAACCAGACACAGCCAAGTGAAGCAGCTGAATATTTTACAATTCAGAGAGGAGGTGTGAGGATTATGGGGCTACCACAGCCAAATTAAATGAGTAAAACTCCAATAACAAAATCTGGATAGTGACTTTCACTCATTCATAAAACCAAGGCAAATAAGCTATCTAATGGGTTTACCTAGAACTGCATAAGAAAAAAAACAAGACAAAAGAAAAATAAGTCACAAGGATTTCTCCATTGTCTTTGCAAGTTCATTGCAGCTAGGGAACTGGCATTACCAGAAAGCAAAGAACTGACAGGGATGAGACTGGGGAGAAAAAGCAAGAAAGTTACAAAGTACCCTATACTGGCTACTGCACACCTCTTGTATTATGTAGGAGGTGATGTAGGGATGTATTACACAGCTTAAGAACAAATACCTTTTCAGTCTTATAGCCTAAACTCGGTGCCTCATGGTAGGCGCTAAAATATTAAAGAAAATGTTGAATGAAAATGTCCCAGACCTTAAAGACCTTACACTAGCTGTCTCCACTTTAACAGCGCAAACTTCTGGGAAGCCCTTACACCTTGTTTTTAAAGTGAGCAAATTCGGACCTTATTTATATTTAAATAATTATTTCCTGCCCGGCTATTAAACAGCACTCAAACCCTTCGGTACTCAGATTATCAGGCTAGCGTTGTGGGAGCATGCAAGAGAGCGGGATATTTCTTGAATTCCTGAATCACACCCAAACAGCCTAAGAAAGAGTGTTGTCCAGTGTGTTGCAGTTTCTACGCTGTTTGCTCTCTGGTCTCCCCTCTGTCTCTAGGTGACAACGTTGACTCCGGGAAAAAGCAACCCCGAAAAGAGCGCGAGGGCCGCAAGCGCGCCCCCCTACCCCGGCCGGCCGGCCGGCCAGGGAAGCGGCGGAAACTTCGGCCGGACACGCTGAGGCCAGAGGAGCCTACCCGGAACCACCGGCCGGGTTGAGCACACGCCTTCAAGGGAAGGGCCTCCGCCGCGGCGGCCCTGCTGTGGGCGTTACCTGTACAGGACATAGGTGGGCGAGTCCAGGCTCAGGAACCCGTCGTCCATAGGGGACGCCACCGCTTCTCCGGACTCAGCCGCCATAGCTTCTTCCTGGGGCTGCTGCTGCTGGGGTGGCGGAGGGTGCGGCTGGGGCGGCGGCGGCTCCGGCTGACCGGACGCGCTGCCCCGCGCAGCCTCCCCGACCGCCTCAGTGGCCGCCATCTCGTTTCGGTCCGCAGCGGAGGTGGTGGCAGCGGCCCCGCCCCTCGCGGCCCCGCCCCTCGCTCCCTTCCCCCACCGGCGGCCCACTTCCGGCTTTCTCGCTTCCCAACCATAGAGATGCGGACCAGAGAGACCCGGGTTGCGCTCCAGCCCTGGAGGTCTGAGATGGGCACTTGGCCACAAGTGAGGAAACTGCACTGTTTCTAGGGACACCAGAAACACACGTCATCCTGTCTGTAGGCCTTTCTGAATGCTTGTAGTTGATACTTAGGAAGGTGTTGGTTTTGTTAGCTCCCCTTCGTATGGGAGGTGGTTCTCTCTTGTTTTGGACAGAGTATCTTAGAAGCAGTGGATAAGGGAAGCTGAAAACCCAACACCTCTCACCCATATCTAGGTAACTGGCCTCCAGTGCTCCCTATTAAGCTTCATGTTTCTTGTGCACATTTTTTTTCTTTTGAATGTTAAGTGTTGATATGGAAGAATTTAAGTCATACAGGGTTTTCTGTCTTTCGAAATTAAAATCTTAATTATACAGGTACTGTGTATATGATACAGAAAAGGTAAACATTCATTGAACAACTGATTTATGTGGCTTTTTCACAGCAGTAAATAAAGTCTCTGTAGTCATGAAGTTTACATTGTAATGAACGGTAACAATATACCACCCTAAAATATGTAGGTATTCAGGACATGCCACTTCAAAATCTGCTGCTTTGGTATACTAATTATTTCTGAGCTGTAGGCACTTGAAAAACAGCAAATGCGGTCAGAAGCTTTCTCTGAGCTCCCTTTATTTGCCTAAAGACAAATCTAAAAAAAAATCTCTGTTGTCATAAACCCCAACACTGGGGTTTCCAGAGTAGAAGTGGAGACCACATCCAGACAAATTTTGTCAAAATATCATATCCCATCTACTCTTCTAAGGGCTCATTCATCTTTCCTAAAAATCATTCTTCCCTGAGAGGCCTACATTCCCACTTCCCTTTCCCTATTAAGATGATATTTAAGCCTGAATTCTAAGCAACCTCAGTGAATTACTAATTTTTTCTAAATATCCTCCATGTATACATGAGGCATACATGTTAATAAATCTGTTTTTCTCTTGTTAATCTTTTATTGCAGGGTTCACAGCCAGGACTCAGAACAGTAGAGGGAAAATTATTTTTCACCCTCTAGATTTTTTCTGGAGCCCATTTGAGCAAAGGCCTGAAACAGGAAAATGCATGCCATGTAGAGCAGATAGGGAGTACATGCTTAGTGTGTTCTTGGTTCAGCAAGGATGCTAATATCACTGAAGTCCTGTTAATGAGGGGAAGGAATTGGTAAGTGATAAGATTAAAGAAGAAGCCAGGGGCCATGGTAAGAATTTGAAGTGTGTGTGAGTGTACATGGTAAAATAGTCATAACATAAAATTTATCTTTGTAATCATTTTCTTAATGTTTATTTTTGAGAGAGAAAGAGAGCATATGCACAAGTGGGAGAGAGGCAGAGAGAAAGGGAGACAGAATTCAAAACAGTGTCCAGGCTCTGAGCTGCCAGCCCAATGTGGGGCTTGAACTCATGAACCATGTGATCATGACCTGAGCTGAAGTCAGGCACTTAACTGACTGAGCCACCCAGGCACTCCTCTTTGTAATCATTTTTAAGTGTACTTGTTCAATGGCATTAAGTACATTCACATTGTTGTACAACCATCACCACCATCCATCTCTAGAATTTTTCATCTTCCCAAACTGAAACTCTTATACCCATTAAATAACTCCCCATTCCCTGTTAAAAAGAAAGCCACAGACCTCAAATGGAACCACTATATTAAGAGCCCCACATCAGCAAGCCAAGACTTAATACCTAACCTGACTGCAGTTTCAACCTCTCTGCCCATCCCTACCCCCAGGAATGTAACCTTTAACTAGCCAACATGGAATTTACTGGTCAGTACGAGGAAATTCACTGATAGACCCCTTCTGTTACCATCAGGAGGGTGACCATGCCTTACACAATGGATTCTTTGCTAAATTCCTTTTTTATCCTCCTTCTCTACCTTTAAAAATCTTTCCTTTTCTGCAACTTGATGGAGCACCACTCTATTTGGTATGTGGGATGCTGCCCAATTCATGACTCAATTAATAAAGCCAATTCTATTTTTAAAATTTACTTGGTTGAATATTTGTCATTGAACACCTTTTCCCTTTAACCCCTAATAATCAGCTTTTACTTCATGTCTCTATGAATTTGATTACTCTAATCAAAGAGTAATCCTCATAGAAGAATCATAATAGTATTTGTCCTTTTGTAATTGGCTTATTTTGCTTCACATAATGGCCCCCAGGTTCATCCATGTTGTCGCATGTTGCAGAATATCCATTTTTAAGGCTGAATAATATTCCATTGTATGTATATACCACATTTTGTTATCCATCTGTTAATGGATAACAACTTGGGTTGTTTTGACCTTTTGGCTGTTGTAAATAATGAAATATCTCTTAGAGTCCCTGGCTTTCACTTCTTTTGGACATACCCAGAAGTGGGATTGCTTGATCATATGGTAATTCTATATTTATTTTTTTTAATGTTTCTTTATTTTTGAGACAGATATAGAGTGAGAGGGGGAGGAGCAGAGAGAGTGGGAGAGAATCCCAAGCAGGCTCCATACTGTCGGCACAGAGCCCGACGTGGGGCTCAAATTCATGAACTGTGAGATCATGATCTGAGCCAAAATTGAGGTGGTTGCTTCACCGACTGAGCCACCCAGATGCCCTGCTATGTTTAATTTTTTGAGGAACTTTCCCCCAACCCCCAGAGGTTCTAATTTCATTGGTTTAGAGTGAGGCCCTGGCATCATGTTTTATTGTGGGTTGGTTTTTTTTTTTTTTTTTTTTTTTTCTTTTTGTTTGTTTTGAGAGGGGGTGAAGTTGAGCAATAGAATCAGAGAGACAGAATCTCAAGCAGCTCCATACTTAGTGCAAAGCCCGATTCAGTACTCATTCTCATAACAGTGAGATCATGACCTGAGCCAAAATCAAGAGTTGGATGCTAAACTGACTGAGCCACCCAGGCGCCACAGCAACAGTATATTTTAAAAGCTCCCCTTATAATTCTAACATGCAGCCCAGGTTGAGAATCTCTACTCTTTCAGTCCATGGTGCATTAAGTCATTAAGTCTCCTAAGGATATCAAGGTGTCACAACTACTGGGGAGACAGGCCTAGGTAGAGTTGAAAAGCAACCACTATGTCATGGTAAATACAAATAAACCAATCAGTAAAAAAATGTTAAAATATATTACTTTTTAAAATATAAATAAATCACAATGTGTGTATAAATAAAATAAGATAGAAGTTGTAGTGCAAATTATTCATCAATTTTTAACAGCTTTATTGTTGTATATTTTAAATATCACAAAATCTACCTATGAAGTATAGTTCATCATCAATTCATTTTTTATTTTCAGGAATTAGGGATAAGAGTTTTTCATTGGTATAGCTGTTATTACTACATGATACTACTAATTTGATTGCACTCTTCCAGAGTCTTCCCCAGAAGTTTGGTAGTTATTAGGTGCCTAGAGATTGTGTTAAATGCCTGGGCTTCCAGTTCCCCCCCAGTGCTCTCTAGGCTTCACCATTTTCTCTTTGGCTACAGTCAGAAAGGATGATACCTACACTGCTTCAGGACATTGATTGCACTCCATGAGCTAGTACCTGGTAGAAAGGGGGGAGGAAAAAGGGAGGGGGAATAAGAGGGGTAAAGTAGATGATTACTGGTTAATTCTGGTTGCCAGAACGAGGAGCCTATGTTTGTCTTTTGGCTGCTTAACTCCACCATCAAGACTAACGAAAGCTGTAGCTCATCTTTCTATAAAGGCCGTGTGAAATTTTGTGAAAAAGAAAGACAATTTCAGTTTTATCAAGGCAGCTTGCTTCTGTCTGAACACTC
The DNA here is from genome assembly GCF_014898765.1 of Herpailurus yagouaroundi. NCBI lineage: Eukaryota > Metazoa > Chordata > Mammalia > Carnivora > Felidae > Herpailurus > Herpailurus yagouaroundi. Next base: position 1,655,413 of record NW_024412376.1, read on the forward strand.
TGAAGCAACTGTTAAAATATATTGCCAAATATAATATGTAGGCTGGCTTCCTCTTAGAAACAGATAGTTTTTAATGACTGCATGATATTCCTTTTATATACTGTACTTTATATAGTACTTAATCATTCATACATCATTCAATATTTAACATTTATAATTTTTCACTGTTACATTTCATTCAATGACTATCTTCATATTAATAAACATGATCCATGATTTAATAAGGATTCATTTTGTGACCAGTGTGGACCAGTTACTGTTCTCAACAGCAATGAAAAGAAATCAACAACAAAAAACTTCTGTGCTTATGGTACTTTCACTATAGTGAGGGAGATAAAGAAGATAAACATGTTGTATTTAGTGAATGCTGACAGTAACAAATGCTAAGGAGAATAGGCAGGAAAGAGAGAAAGTGTAGAGGTGGGTTACTACTGATGTCGATAGGGAGGCCTTCATTTTGTAGGTGACATTTGAATACAGATTTGAGTGCATCAATGTAAATATCTTTCCAGAAGATCATTTCTGGCAGAAGTCCAAAAACACTGAGGAAAGTGTTCATGATCTCGGAGGCTAGTGTGGGAGTGTAGGTGCAATGGAGTGGTTGAAGGGTAGGGTACGAGGTGATGAGGTCAGAGAGTTAAGGCAGAGCAGATAACATAGGGCCTTACAGCATTTTGGCTTTTACTCTCGAGTTAGATGGGGAGTCATTGAAGGATTTTGAGTAGTGGAGTGATGTGATTTATGCGTTTACAGGTCAGTGTCTTCTGTGTTGAGATTGGATTGTCTTTCATCCATTCAAAATACAGTAGCATGGAAGGGCAAAGTAAAAATGAGGAGAACCAGACAGCCTACTGCAGTAATCCAGGAGAGATAGTGACTTAGACTAGGGTAGGAATAGTGAGAGTGGTGAGAAGAGGCCAAATTCTGGCTAAATTTTGAAGATTGACTTGTCAGGAATTGCTAAGCTATTGGATATTGGGTTTGGGTGAGAGAAAGGGAGGGTCAAGGATGACTCCAAGACTTTAGGCTTGAGCAGTGATGTTGACATGTGCACATATAGGGAATTCTGTTGCAATAGGAGAAAGTGTGTGTGCGTGCGTGCGTGTGTGTGTGTGTGTGTGTGTGTGTGCGTGTGTGTGTGTGTGTAATTGGGAGGGCATTTAGGAGTTATTTTGGACATGTTAGGATTGAGCTACCTTTTACATATTCAATAATATAAATTGAGTAAACATTTGAATATATGAGTCTGGAGTTCAGTCAGGTCTGTACTGGAGACTCCAATATGAGAGTCTTTAGCCCAAAGCTGTTATATAACAATGAAAGACTGAATGAGATTATTAATGTAGTGAGTGTAGATAGAAAAGAGTAGAGGAGGAAGGGTTGAACTCTGGTGGCATTTCAAACATTAGAAGTTGGAGAGAAAAGGCAGATCCAGCAAAAGTCACCAAAAAAAAAAAAAAAAAAAAAAGAATAGCTGTAGCGATGGTAATAGTAGAATAATGAAGACAGATGTAGTGCCCTGGAAGTCAAATAAAGAGTTTGACAAAGGTGAGAGGGATCAACCTCAAGATGTACATTTTTTTTTCCCTGAGAGTTTTATAAATTGTAGCGTTTACAGTTAGGTCTATCATTAATTTGAGTTAATTTTTGTATGTGGTGTGAGACATAGGGGTCTAACTTCATTCTTTTGCATATGGCTATCTACTTGTCCCAGCATGATTTGTTGAAAAGAATGCTTTCCCCACTGTATGGTCTTGGTACTCTTTTCAAAAGGCAATTGACCATAAAAGTAGAGGTTATTTCTGGGTTATCACTTCTATTCCATTAATCTACGTATATCCCTATATAAGTATCACACTAGCTTGATTACTATAGATTTGTATAAATACTCTATATTTATTTTTTATAATGGAAAATGTCAAATACACCCAAATATGGGGAAAATAATACAATGAACTATCATTCACCTGTCAGTCAAATACTGTAATCATCATCAATTTATGGATACTCATTTCATCAATATCCCTTACTTGATCTCCCAACCTACTGGATTCTTTTGAAGGAAATCTAAAACATCATATAATTTTACTATAATACAAGGAGTATAATTCTACTACCATTATCCTGCCTACATTTATAATAATAAAGACTTCTGTCACTGCCAATATGGAGTATCAGGGACTGGAACAACTGAAAAACTGGATCAAAAAATGAGACAACAGGGGCACCTGGGTGACTCAGTTGGTTAAGCGTCTCAGTTAGGCTCAAGTCATGATCTCACAGCTCGTGGGTTCAAGCCCCACATCAGGCTCTGTGCTGACAGCATGGAGCCTGGAGCCTGCTTCGGAATCTGTGTCTCCCTCTCTCTGCCCCTCCCCTGCTTGTGCTCTCTCTCTCTCAAAATAATAAAAACATTTTTTAAAAATGAGACAACAGTTCTCAGATCACTGGACATCAGAAAAATGAAACTGATCCTGGAGCAGTGGGAAACAAGTAAGGTGAATCCTATAATTGTTTTAACAGCCTATAAAAAATTTCCAAATCAGGGCTGCTGGGTGGCTCAGTTGGTTAAGTGCTGACTTTGGCTCAGGTCATGATCTCACGGTTTGTGAGTTCGAGCCCCTCATCAGGCTCTGTGCTGTGCTGACAGCTCAGAGCCTGGAGCCTGCTTCGGATTCTGTGTCTCCCTCTCTCTCCGTCCCTCCCCTGCTCGTGCTCTGTGTATGTGTCTCTCTCTCAAATATAAATAAACATAAAAAAAATCCAAATCATCATGATGTAGTGAGGGGAAACACAGAGCATAGTCGTCTTTCTGAAATGAGGCAGAGCTGGAAGTCTGAGGAATCCAAAGTGGCTATATTTTAAAGGGCAGAATGCCTGAAAAGAGACAGCTACCAAGAGGGAACTCCAAAGATTTGCAGAAGTTTTTGGTTGAGTTTCAGTTGAATAATGTGTTTCAGTTGAATAGTATATGAGTTTCAGTTAAATAATGATCAGTGTATGTGTGTAAGGAAAGTAACCAAGGCTGGAGAAAGTATTGCACAAAGGATTAGATAGAATTCCCAAAACTCATACAGGGTCAGGAATACTGCCATCTAAAGTGAGAAATCACATAATCCACAGGGCATTGGGTAGAGTAATCAAAAAGGTCTTGCCCTAAAACAAGACACCACCATACACCTATTAGAATGGTCAAAATCCAGAACACTGACAATACCAGATGCTGACAGGGATGTGGAGAAACAGGAACTCTCATTCACTGCTGGTGGGGATGCATAATGCTCAGCCATTTTGGAAGATGGTTTGGTGGTTTCATACAAAACTATACATATTCTTGTCATACAGTCCAGCAATTGTGCTCCTAGGTACTTACCCAAAGGAGGTGAAAACCTATGTCTACACAAAACCTACACACAGATGTTTTGTTTTTTAGTTAATTTCAGGAATAGAATTTAGTGATTCATCACTTACATATAACACCCAGTGCTCATCCCAACAAGTGCCCTCCTTAATGCCCATCAACCCATTTAGCCCATCCCCCCACCCAAGCCCCTCCAACAACCCTCAGTTTGTTCTCTGTATTTAAGAGTCTCTTATGGTTTGCCTCCCTCTCTGTTTTTATATTATTTTTGCTTCCCTTCCCTTATGTTCATCTGTTTTGTATTTTAAATTCCACACACACAGATGTTTATAGCAGCTTTATTGACAAAATTGGCCACCAACCAAGATGTCCTTCAGTAGGCAAATGGATAAATGGTGGTACATACAGACAATGGAATATTGTTCAGTACTAAAAAAAACTATCAAGTCACAAAAAGACATGGAGAAAACTTAAATACAAATACTAAGTGAAAGAAGCCAATCTGAAAGGATTACATATAGTAAGTATAGTATAGTATAGTACAGTACAGTATAGTATTAGTACAGTATAGTATTAGTATAGTATAGTGTGATTCCAACTATATGACATTCTGGAAAAGGTAAACTATGGAGACAGGAAAAAGAGGGACAAAATGATCCTAGAGTAAGCACTGCTCTGTTTAGGTAAGATGCAAAGGGATAAAACTGTTTCCAGTTAACTTAGTCATATCCCATAAAAACAGTTTAAGGATTATTATAGGAAAAAATTCAGTACTCAACAAAATAAAATTCATAATCTATGGTATACAATTAAAAATTATTAGGCATGCAAAGAAGCAGAAAGATTCGACTGGTAATCAAGAGGAAAAAATTCTATGAATCAAAATTGACCAGGAACAGACAAAGACAGTACAGTCAACAGACATGGACATTTCTACAATTATAACGGTGTTCCATATTTGTCAAGAAGCTAGAGGAAAGATTAAACATATTAAGTAGAGATGTGGAAGATATACATAAAACCAAAACACCAAAAATATATGGAACTTCTAGAAGTGATGAGTACACTGAATGGCATTAAAGGCAGATTGGGCATTACAGAAGAAAAAAGGAGTAAATTTGAAGACAGCAATTGAAACTATCCAAAATGAAACAGAGAAAAAAAACTGAAAAGAGATTAATCAGTGAGCTATGGGACTTCAGTTCACTAATAATGTAACCAGAGTTCCCAAAGGAGAAGAGACAGAAAAGTTATTTGAAGAAACAATAGCTGCAATTTTTATAAATTGGATGAAAAATATAAATCTATGGATCCACAAATCTCAATGAACTGCAAGCATTAGAAATGTGAAGAAAAAGTGGCCCCTGGGTGGCTCAGTCAGTTGAGCGTCCAACTTTGGCTCAGGTCATTCATGATCTCTTGGTTTCTGAGTTTGAGCCCTGTATCAGGCTCTGTGCTAACAGCTCAGAGTCTGGAGCCTGCTTCAGATTGTGTCTCCTCCTCTCTCTTCCCCTCCCATGCTGATGCCCTCCCTCTCAATAATAAATAAACATTTTTAAAAATGTGAAGAAAAATATATACTGGCAAATCAAAATCAAATTGCTTAAAATGTGATACAGAGATTATCTTAAAATCAGCCACAGTAAAAAGATACGCTATGTACAGAACAAGCAAGGATGACACCAGATTCTTACTGGATGGTGTGGCAGATAGCCTCAAAGACAGCCCTTAATAACTCCACCTGGTGTTCATGCCTTTGTATAATCCCGTCTCTTTGAATGTGGGCTGCACCTCATGACTAGGTGTGGGCACCTTTATGTCTCTCAGAGCTCTCCCTCACTCTGAGGGAAGCAAACTGCCATGTTGTGAGCTGTGCTATGGAAAGGTACATGTGGCAAGAAACTGATGTTGCTGGCCAATAGTAAGACCCAAAACCTACCCACAGTTATGTAAGTAAACTTGAATGTACACTGTTCCCCAGCCCAGCTTTGAGATAACTATAGCCCCTTTGTTATTATTGTAGACATTCTACCTTTTTACTTATTTCTTATTTGAGAGAGAGAGAGAGAGAGAGAGAGAGAGAGAGAGGAAGACAGACAGAATCTCAAGCAGGCTCCACGCTCAGCATAGAGCCTGACATGGGGTTCGATCCCATGACCCTGGGATCATGACCTGAGCCAAAATTGAGTCAGATACTCAACTGACTGATCCACCCTGGTGCCCTCCACTTTTCTATTAATTGGTGTTGACATGATACATCTTTTAAATTTTTTTTTTCAACGTTTATTTATTTTTGGGACAGAGAGAGACAGAGCATGAACGGGGGAGGGGCAGAGAGAGAGGGAGACACAGAATCGGAAACAGGCTCCAGGCTCCGAGCCATCAGGCCAGAGCCCGACGCGGGGCTCGAACTCGCGGACCGCGAGATCGTGACCTGGCTGAAGTCGGACGCTTAACCGACTGCGCCACCCAGGCGCCCCATGATACATCTTTTAAAAAATATTTTTTAAGTAACCTCTATGCTCAACATGGGGCTTGAAGTCATGACCCTGAGATCAAGAGTTGTCAACAGCCAGCCAGGTGCCCCAATATATCTTTATATTTTTTTGTACTTTTTTCCCACTTTTCTACTTTTAAGTAATTCTGTGTTCATATTTAAAGTGGTTTCTCGGGGCGCCTGGGTGGCTTGTTCCCATTTCTTTTTCTGTTTTCTTTTGGAATAATTATTTTTTATTCCATTTTCTCTCCTTTGTGGACTTATTTGTTGTAACTTTATTGTGTTGTTAGTGCATGCTTTAAGACTTATACTACATTTCTTAACATGGTCTAATTTCAAGTGATATTATATTCCTTTTTTTTTAATGTTATTTATTTGAGAGAGAGAGAGCGAGCAGGGGAGGGGGAGAGAGAGAGAGAGAGAGAGAGAAAGAGAGAGAGAGAGAGAGAGGAAGACAGAGAATCCGAAGCAGGCTCCAGGCTCTGAGCTGTCAGCACAGAGCCTGACATGGGGCTCAAACTCACAAACTGTGAGAACATGACCTGAGCCAAAGTTGGACACTTAACCGACTGACCACCCAGGCACCCCTCAAGTGATATTATATTCCTACAAGTATAGCATAAGAACCTTCAATAGTGTACTTCCATTATATCCTTTCCAGCTGTTATGCAAGGGGTGGGGATCTCTGGAAACATGTTCTTTAAAGGCAGTGAACTTTGGCTAGGAATATAGACACAGATATTTATATTCTCAACAATTTCCTTAAAACATAGTCATAGAAATTAACTATTACAGTAAGGTGTAGAAACATTTAGCTCATTTTTAAAGTTTATTTGTCGGGGGGAGTGGGAAAGGGGCAGAGAGAGACGGAGAGAGGGAGAGAGAGAGGATCCCAACCATGCTCCACACTGTCAGTGCATCCCCCCACATGGGGCTGGAACCCATTAACGGTGACATCATGGTCTAAGCTGAAGTCGAGAGTCAGACGCTCAACCTACTGAGCCACCCAGGCACCCCTTAGCTCATTTTATATACAATTGGATAAAAGAACTATGAGCATATTTGTGGCTTCAAATTTAGTGGTGTTTTATGTAGTATTTACCTCAGGTTTTGCTCATACTGAAATTATGTACCTGATTGTATACCACTATGATTGTGCTTGGCACAGGGCTTAAAAGATATGGAAAGATTCTGGCTTCAGAAGTATGATCTTCATAGAAATCTTCCTTCCAATGGCAGCTGTGGTAACTTGGTATTCCTCCATTGAGAAGTGGAGTGTATTTTTGGTCAGCCCTCAGAACCCACTCTAGTCTGTGACAATTTTGACAAATAAAAATGATGCTATGTAGTTTCCGGGCCTAGGTCCTAAAAGCTGTGAAGCTTTCTTTCACCTGGGTCTCTTAGAACTCACTCTGAGGAAGCTAGCTGTGTGTAAGTTCATCTACCCTGAGACTCCATTTTGTGAGTGTCCAAACTAGTCATGTCAGGAGGTTGTGTGTGGAGTTGCCTGATCAGCCCTCAGGTATTCCATCTGTATCAGTCTGGATACCAGATGTGTGACAGAAAGCCTTCAGATGGCTCCAGCCTCAACCATCATCTATCTGCAGCTCAATGAGGGGCTGAGCCCGTCTCCAGATGCAAGAGAGAGGTTATATTGTTAAAGCCATTAAGGTTTGGAGTGGTTTGTGATGCAGCAATAACCTGAACACTATATAAATGTATTTAAGGCAAACTGGTAGGTTTTACCTGAGTGATGCTTCTATTTGGGAACTTTTCTGTGTTGTGCTTCATTTAACCAAATCTTTGAAGGCCAAAAATATTTTGCTTATTTTCTGATTCAACCTACCTTTGTCCTTCACTTCAATATTGGGAGAGACACTCAGAAAATGTTAAATATATATGGTATCTCCATGGTAATGAGTGAAGAAAACTTATACTTATCTGACATTAAAATGGGCACTATTTTGACTACATAGCTATTTTTTATCTTGGTGCTAACTTCACTTTGAAATTAATTAGCTGATTATTTTAATGTAAATACAATCAATTTCCACACTGCCACTGCCACTTTATCCAACACTAAAGATGTCATATTCCAGTAAGGTTTAGGGTGGAGATGAGAAAAAGGGTGAATTTTAAGCGTGGAAAAGGAGCAGGAAAAGGAAGGAAAGGAAAAGGAGCTCTAATCACCTAAACGGGATGCTTCAAGAATAATGCTTTAGGGGTACCTGGGTGGCTCAGTTGGTCAAGTGTCGGACTTCAGCTCAGGTCAGGATCTCTTATTTCGTGGGTTCAAGTCCTACATCAGGCTCTGTGCTGTCAGCTCAGAGCCTGGAGCCTGCTTCCGATTCTGTGTCTCCCTCTCTCTCTCTGCCCCTCCCCTACTCATGCACTGTTTCTCAAAAATAAACATTAAAAAAAACCTTTTTTAAAAAAGGATAATGCTTTATATTATTAAAGAATGCAATTACTCTACCATTGGTTATTGCTGTACTGTCGGTAGTAAGGTTGATGGTGCTAATGTGGTAACTCTGAGAGGGGAGAAGCTGTAATGTTTAGCTTTTATCCCTTAAGAACTTTGGACAATCAGCTTACAACTATTAAGAACCAGACTAAATCAAAACAAAATCTCTGATAGGTACTGGAAAAAACCCTCAAAGAATATTTAGTAATTTACAATAAGTCAATGGCATAAACTTTATTATTGTCTAAGATTATTTATTTAAAAAAATATTTTTAATGTTTATTTTTGAGAGAAAGAACAAGCAGGGGAGGGGCAGAGAGAGAGGGAGACAGAGTATCCCAAGCCAGGCTCTTCACTGTCAGTACAGAGCCCGACATGGGGCTCGAACTCACAAACTGTGAGATCATGACCCTAGCTGAAATCAAGGATTGGATGCTTAACCGACTGAGCCACCCAGGCACCCCAAAATTTATTTATTTTTGAGAGAGAGATAGAGAGAGAGAGAGATAAAGAGAGACAGAGAGAGAGAGAAAGAGAGAGAGAGAGAGAGAGAGAGAGAGAGAGACAGAGAAAGCAGGGGAGGGAAGACAGAGAAAGGATGAGAGAGAATCCTAAGCAGGCTCTGCACTGTTAGTGCAGAGCTGGATGTGGGGCTCGAACTCACCAGCCATGAGATCATGACCTGACTTGAAATCAAAAGTCAGACACTTAACCGACTGAGCCACCCAGGTGCCCCAATGGCATAGTCTTTAAATTGATAGTACACTATGGCAAGTGCCAAAGGCAAGTGGATGAATAGTATTAGTTAATTATTAAGTATGTGTTTGTCATGGTTTAAGAGTAAGAAGAAAAATCTACACTGAATTTTTATACAAGTCTTTATTTACAACTTGTTTAACAACTGTACACTTTTTGCAGCCTTGAAAACATTTTTGTACTTGAATGGGAAAATATAGTTTGACCAAATCTTAACTTTATTCTTCATATACATATACATATATTATATGCATACATATAAACATATACATATAATTAATACCATAACAAGTTGGCAGTCATAAAATTAAAATGAATAAGTGATATCAAAAGGAAATACAATATAAGATTTCAAAAAAATTAAAAATCTGTCTTCTGGTGGTTTATTGGACTTAATGTTTCTGTGACTTTAGTGAAAATTTCTTACTGAGGCTAATAAGTCATTCACCTCAGAAAAACAGAAAATCCACCGATCTAATATACAGTAAATGGTTGGTAAACTTGGTAAACATGTGGAAAAATCCTTGTGGCTGTTATGTACTATGTTGCTAAATCTGTATTGATTCCATTGTGAAGTGAGAAATTTAGAGTTCTATGTGGCTTTCATTTTTGGATTATAATGACAAAGAATGAAGTTGTTGAATTATAAATTCAATAGTCAACCAGAAATAAGAATATACCAAGTAATATCCTTTTTGCCAAAGCTTAACTGCAAAGTGGATAACTGTGATGTCAAATAGGAAACTAACAACAATTCATAGAACAATCAATAATACTTAAGACATGAGTATAAGGCTTTAGAGCTGGGACTGTAATCAATACAATTCCAACTCCAATGTACTAAGGTGTTTTCCAGCTCATCTGAAAAGTTTAAAAAATACTATAGGAAAAAAAAAGCCTTTTCTATCCTCAAATCTTTGATAGAATTTATTAATCAAAATAAGGCAAATTATTAAATTATTAGATATGTTTGAATTTTACCATTCATTACACAACCAAAAACTGGGTGTTATAAATGGTGGGGCAATTGTCAAAACATGAAAACTGCAAAACAAAATAAATCTGGAAATTATTCTAGGTGCAAAGCATTCTGAATTACACATAACCTGTTCACAGCAAAGTTAGTGACAGCAATGACATTTTAGTGCATCTAAATTTTAAATAACTAAGGCTATTAAAAAACAAAAGGCTACTATTTAAAAAAATTAAAAGGCCTCAAATCATTGATTGGCATTTGTGTACAGTCTTTTCCTGTATTTATACTAAAATACTATGTATTTCAAGCATAATGAAAATTTCCCTTAACTAACATGAATCTCTGTAGAACACATATTAAATTAGGCCAACAAGAAAATAATAACACAAACTCAAATCACACCATTTACCGATCTGTACTTGAATGATGATAAGAATTTCATAATTTGCTTGGAATTTGACCTACTGGATTGAGTCTGTTGCCTGATTTAAAACATTTAAAATGGAAGAGGAAAGCATCAGCATCATGACTTCCTAACAGGACAGTTTTAACTAAGTACCAAGCCTACTGAAAAGAGTTATGATTAAGTCCCTTATTTTCATTAAAAAAGTCAAAGATGCATCCATGTGCATCCTTTTCGTTATGTTAAAAAAGTAAATTAATAAATACAAAAAAATGTTTCATTAACTAAGTCACTGGAATAAAATTCTTGCTTCGTATATGAAACTGAACTTAATTCATGTAATCCAAGTTATTAAGAGCAAGAAAGTATGAAGAAAACCAAGGAATTATTTGGATCTTGATATACCTTTAAGGGGGAAATAATCAAATGTGATGTTAGGGAGAAATGTTTAAAGGGACAGAAACAAAAATTGTTCCCACTTTCATTAGATCTATACAGATTTAAAAATAACAGAAGGATAAATGTTTAGCAATTTTTATTTGTGAATAAATAACGCATTCATTGGTTTTTGCTCTATGTGTGTTAGAAACTATGTATCATCAATTTGAGGACTACAAAACAAGGAGAAAAAAGCCTGAAGATACTAAGTTATGATTTATGAAATGATTTAATTTAATCACTTGAAAAGTAAAGTGCTAAGAACCTGTTTAAAAAAATACATTGAAAACTAGTTTCAAAGAATGGGGTTTTGATTTTTCCAGTGTCTTTAAAAAGGGCTGGTATTAATTTTTACATGAAAAACAGCTTTCTTCAACTACGGCAGTAAAATCTAATAGTTATTATAAGTTAACTGAAAACTTTCATTTTGTCCTTGTTTTCTCTTTGGGCATGACAGCACTGTAAAAAGGCATTTTCTGCAATGATGGAAATGTTCTATATTTATGCTGTCCAATATGGTAACCACTATTCATGTGCGGCTACTGAGCACTTGAAATGTGGTTGGTGATTAGAGAGAACCAAAGTTTGAATTTTATTTAATTTAAATGTAAATCACCATGTGGCTAGTGGCTAATAAATTGGACAATGTAGGCCCAGGATCTACTCTTATCTAAATCAGCAAAAGCCACCGGATGGTAAAGACATTTAGAAGGGAACTTATTCACTCAACAACTAAAGTAATAGATAGTCAAAACATCATATTCTGTCTTTGTGTGTGTGTATGTATGAGCATATTTCTTTTTTAATTTTTTACTTTAGGGGGACAAAAGCAGCTCTTCTCTCAAAGGTCAGGGTCTAGACTTCTCTTATTTCAGTGTTGCTCTCTTCTAGGTGACTTGCTTAAGCAAAGCACATCAGTAGAACAGGGGGTAATACAGAAGAAAATACTACAGAAACTTTTCACAATATAAAGGCATTTCTCTCATGTGAAAGCACAAAACAAAACTCTAAGAGAATGTTCTTATGAGCAAATCTCCCTATTCTTTGGCAGTAATCATGTGTCAATGTTTACATAACAACAAATATTTCACTACTTTTTGACTATGATTTGAGTATTAACATTTTTAAGTTACAAATGGAAGAGTCCTGATTTCTAAAAATATCTCTGAAGAGAACAAGCTGAAAACTTAGCTACTTTTGAACTTAAGAACAGTCAAGTTCATTAAGCATCTGTTATAGCAGAATGAAGGATATTTCTGGAGCGTTCTGCTACCTTTTCTCATCAACTAACTCCCACCATTTCTCAGATTTTCCAACTTTATGGCTCCTGGAACCTGGCTTTCTTTCTCCTGTCTTTGGGTATAGGCAATGATGAAGAAACTATGAGAGTTAAGGGTAATTGGTAGGTTTGTATTTTAGGAAACAGCACAGCAAAGGTGAGAACTCCCCATGGCTGATAGTCCATCTCTCTGGGAGTTGGGAGGACCAGGAGTGACTTAGTTATCAGGCCAGTGGACACTTCCCCTTTTATCAGGAAGCCTGCTGAGAACAATTCAGCTGGGTTTAAAGGGTTCGTCTAAGCCCAAGAACTGGACTATTCTGGTCTCTCAAAATTGGGTACACACAGGCCATGGGACTAGGTGCCTTCTGGTATTCTCTAATTAACTAGAAGATGGCTTACTTTTTACTAATATAACTCCAGAAAACAAAAGGTTTCAAGGGTGTTGGCATTTGAGAGAATTTGGCCTCATGAGTACTGACTTATACAAGTCTTATTAATGTGAAATATAAAATGCAATTTATGCCCAATAGCCCCAATCCAGCTTCAAATAGATCTTTAGACTTGGATTTTCAGATCCCACTTTAAACATTTCAGGAAGAGTTACAGAGCCCATTTCTTTGGGCGATCTTTTACATTTTTCTTAGTGAGTACTCCAAAATAAGGAAAAGACCCTAGCAGAAAAGACATAAATAGAAAATGCCACAGAAAAGTAGAAGAAAAATAATTTTCTAATGTTAGTAAAGTGCTGTGAACCTTGCAGTAAAGTATAAATACATAAATGATTAGATAGAACAGTAAATAATATTAAGACACTCATCTATAATAGTGACATATACACACTCTAGAATGTATACAGTAAGCACTGCCCATAGGTTGACAAATACACCAAGAATAAACATGAATCCCTTTTATTAATTTTAACAATTGCTAAACTAATTATTTTCCTTTGTCACCTTAGAGATATCTAAAGTGATAACACCTGCTCAGAAGTCTCCCACATACATTAAAGCCTCAACATGCTTTGGTAGTTTTCTTTTTCTCATTTTGAGATTATTCTTGTCATGGTATTTAATTCTTCCTTTAAGCTCTGAGTAGGTAGAATTTAGGACATTTGATAGCCCTTTGGGCCTGAAATTTTGAGGCTATGGACATTTTTCTGATGATTTCATCTTCAGATCCTAAAGATCTAATTCAGAGCCTGGTGATAATGTATCAGGTACATAAAGACTCTCTTGAATATATTTTTAAAAATCTCTACTCCTGCTTTCAATTTAAACAAAATATTGTGGGGGGGCTACTATGTCTAATTAGGGGGGAACATAAAATTGATCCTAAGGTGTATAAACTAGATAAAGCAGCAGATCTAGAGAAGTCAGTAGTAATTTTCAGCCACCACAGAGTTCTTCTGATCAAATCCAAGTATCCTCAATGGCTTCAAATCACTATCTTAGATTTAGTAATGGGTTAACAGTTTCAAAATAAAAATAGATGCTTTCCCTTCCACTGATAAACGTATAGTTAATATTGTATGCCAGCTAATGCCCACTGAAGGGAAGGACAGTTAGAAACTAAATTACATTTTTGTCTACTCTTCTTTATTTAATGACCATGTAAGAGAGTCAGAAGATTTTATATAAACTATCACTTGAGGAACATTTGTTAAGACAATGTTATTTTTAATTGTATTAGTACTTCTATCAGCCTGGATATTTGTTTATAATCAGGCCATTTCTTATACTAATAATACATTCTAATTTCTAGGAATGGATTTGCCTTCACAGTCTTCTGTTACTTCCTCACATTTTTATGCTCACTTATAAATACAGCAGACAAACTGATCTTACAGAATATTATTGGAAAATAGAAAAATAATGAAGAGAGACATCACATTAATTGTTGATATGTAATCATTAGGAAACATGTATAGACCCCCCTACAATTGTTCAAACTCATATACTTGCCATAATTAGGTTCAGGTCTCTTGTTTCTCAAATAAACTAATGTCCCTTTCTCTATCAATTTAATAAACTTCATAAGTTTTTACATTCATAGATAACACGCCTGAGTTGGATTGGGTTGATAAAGGGCTGTTTAGCAACAAAATAATCGATAAATTCTTCTCCAGAACATATTCAGTGATTTAGAAGAGATGGATATCATCATGTTTGTGCTATCCTTCGCTTTATAAAAAGGAAGCTGAATATTAATATTTCTATGATTTGGGGGAATAGGGAAGGGCAGAAATTAGCTGTGTCAGCAGAAAATTATTTTGTTTTTTAGGTTCTGAGACATGAACAGTATTTACTATAAAACTTCAGAAGAATAAAATTATTGTGCTTAAACTGGACAATAAAACATTTTCAATAAAAGGAACATACACCAATTATTTAAATATGCTTTATAGAAAGTAAAAAATTGGATGACAGACACATTGAGAATAGCCTTCCTCATATAAAAACCTCATGATATAAAATATTAGAATCATTATAGTTACAAAGAATAAGCTCTGAAACCACTTTCTAAATGTAATGAATCAAATGTACCAAAATAAGCTGCCATTTCGACAGTTGGGACTATAGAAAAAGAGATTATCATTATTGAATGACCCTCTTAACTTAGAAAAAGGGAAAATAAAAGGCATGCTAAAATAATTTTCAAAGATTATGATGCCCCATTTCTTTTGTTAACACACTCCTTCATCTACTTCAGGGCATCACACAGGTTTGACTTTGAAGTATAATGAATATGCTACATCAGCACAATGAGTCCCTTCATCATACAAAGGGGAGAAGTCAATGCTTCCTTCCATAATTTAAGAAATAGACAACAAAAAGCATTTTGCCTTAATGTTGTTATTCTGCAATTAGCAAAAAGCAAAACACCAAGCACTTTCCTCTCACTTTAGGGTCACAGTGTTCTTACCCACAGGGCTGGAAACTAGCTAGGTGTGCAGTAGCTATGGGTTGTAGGTGCTTTTTCAGATAATCTCACATGTTCAACTGGCAATAATTATAACATTCCAGAGTCAGATCTGGACAATTGGAAATTAAATGCAGAGAGTTAAGATAATTTTAAAAGTTTAGACTTTGGTTTCAAGATAATTCTCATACTGGGATAGGGATTTTCAAATTTTTAACATGGTGTTAGCTTGAAAAGATGAATGCTTGTCTGAGAGCAAGAGGCACTGGAAGATATTTTGTATCATTAGCTAACAAAAATAAACAAAACTGCTATTATAAGGAGACGTGAGTAAACTAGCTAATAAAATGATCTTTTCTTTAGCCTAACTCATCTCTCACTGAACAATCACTTACTGCTGACGTGCTTGCATAGTGTGGATTTTCACGCCTGTGCAGGGTTAATGAAATGTCAGGGCCAATGTCTGACTGGATAACATCTAGCTTAATTTTTTACAATTGAGCTTTACTGTATAAACAAAACAATAAAACTTCAACAAAATTACAAATGCAAAATTATCCTTATTATAATCTACTCATCTCACATCCCACCAAGCCAATTTTACCAGGCTAGGACTATCAAATAGAAATAATTCAATCTTAATCAATTTTGGAACATGGGTCCTTTATTTAGGGACTTTTTTTCTTGGTTATTATCAAGGAATTAGACAAATGATAAAAAGATATGATTGAATTTTTGAAGCTCTTTTCAGATATGTACAGTTGTATTATTTATTCTCTGTTTCTAGGTGGTAAAACTACAATAGCTGTTGGATTTTTTCTGATTACAAACTTTGTAAATGCACACTGCAGAACATAAATGTTACTCTTAAAAATTTTTTTATTTACTTTGTATTTTCTTACCCTGGTTAGAAGGAAAACAGAAAATAAGATTTTTGTTTATAAGAATTCAACACTGCGGGGATGGGTCACCCCAAGCTAATGCAGTAACACTGTACTTACTCCATTGTGGAGGCCAGGGCTACAGCTCTGTTGTTGTTCGAGCAAACTGTGGCTTCTTGAAGCTACTGTATACAGGGAGTCTGTAAGAATATAGCACAGTATAGCTCACATCTAGATAAAGTGCCTAATGGCTTTTAACTTCCAGACAAACCATGCATCATCACAAACCTCCTGAAAAATTAATCATTATTGGAGAAATAGTGATTTATAAATCTCGCCCAAAGCTGGGCAAGGGAAACAAGGTGGTCACTGCTACAGCTCAGTTTTATTCCTGCTTTTTAAAAAAATATCAGAATGTTTAGGAATATAATTTCTGCTATGTAATGCAAGTAATATACTAAACCCATACAGGTACAGTAAAGGAACATGAAAGTTATGAATGTAAACACCAAAATAATAGCATGCAACAGATGCCAAAGAAAAATGAGTAAAACTTGCTTCTAAAAGCCTGGCACCTGGTAGCCTACCTACCAGGTAGACCAGAAGACCAGGACTGGAGCAGTAAACAAATAACTAAAATTAAAACCTCTCGTCTCATAGGATATAATCCATCTAATAAAGAGATCATAGACTCTTTTTTTTTTAATTTTCATCTATCTTATTCTGCAGGTAGTATAATTTTCAAACAATTTTAATGTTACCAAGGTTAGTGTTCATGCCCTGTTTCAAAACAGCTAAATCCTTATGTTATTTGTGAAATAAGGGGGCAGGGGTAAGAACCATCTTAACTAGTTTTTAATCTTGTACTGTTAAATTGCCTATGTTGATGAGGTCTGCTTAGCCTCCTGAAACCTCACAATGCATTCTACTCACGTGGTTCTCTCCATTATTACTAATTCTTCCTGCTTTATAGTCTTATCAGGCAGAAGCAATCATACTGCACTCAGACCTCTGTACGTAATGTAAAAAATTAGCATAGTGTATGGAGTCATTTCCGTGTATACTCTAATAGCTTTCTTCAAGAATGGTTTCTGAGGACAAATGAAAACGCTACTAATTTTTAGGTCAATTTTCTTACAAAAAAGAAAGTAAGGATTTAAAATCAAACACTTGAATATAGTTTCTGAAAGTTCTTAATTACATTTAACTTGATTTAGAGTTATTCATTTGTATTTAATATACAAGACTAAATGAAACCTGAACTTCCAAATAGCAAGTACATGAAATAAAATCTTTTTAGGTGACGTATCTGAAACCAAAACCAACCAACCAACCAATCAACCTAATTTCAATAATTTTATGTTTAAAAAAAATTGGCTATGGTGCAAGAAAAAGGCTGGAGGGGAACTTAGATATAATTTGGGACCAAATACTTAATATGGAAAGCCAGGCAGAGGCATTTCATTTTCAAATGAATGCTGTTTCACATTTATATAGCACCTTATACAGCCAAAGTGCTTTACAATCATTATGACTTGATGGCCATTCAAAAAAGTAAATGAACATGGTTTACAATCTGTCAACAAATCTAAGAACTTTGAGGCAACCAAATACCCAAGAGAATCTATTCAGTGGCTGATTCTTGGACTAGTACATAGAATTAAGAAAAAAATGTTAAAAGACCTGTCATAACATCACATACAAGAAGTCACTTATTGATCTTAAGGACTGATACTAAGATGTTAGGTTTAGGAATTGAGAAATAGAAGGGTTTATATTAAACAATAAGTAAAATGAGGTGCAACAAGGAAATTGCCCAAAAGGTAAGGCTACCTGTTACTAGTAAGTATATGAAAAATAAATCTTTTAGATGTGGAGGGTAATTGAAATTGTAAATGTCAGCTGCATTGCTAGAATCTGATCCTCAGTTACTATGATATTTCAAAACAAGAAAAAAATGAATGCACTGCCTGATTTTTTTTTCCTGTAATTTCCCCCCAAATAACCTAACCAATCCATTATCTTCTGTCAGCAAACAAGATAGCAAGAAATAATGAAATTTTATGTATGTTTTAAAAATAGTTTCCAAATCTTCGGACAAATTTAATTTCCTATAAAACAACGTGGAAAACTTATTTTTTTCCCTCTAAATAAATCTATCAGGTGCCTTAGGTAACATCGGATTAGCACCTCTGCCGATGTATTTATGTCTTTGCAAAAAGTGCACTTGCCAACCATTTTATATAGTAAATATGCAAGTTATTTGAAGTGCATTTGGAAAACAATTGAAAACACAGATTAATACATCATAAAAAGATTAATTCCCTTTAAACAAAGACATTCTTATAAAGCATGGTAACACAGAGGCACAATAAAGAATATAAATTGTATATCAATTATTGGCAGAAAATCTAATTCATTACAAAGCCTACACCATTGGGGAAAGGACATTTTCATACAAAGAAAAGTACTACACTATTATACAACACTTTTAATTGGGCATTTAAAAATTTTTGGCACATTAAAAGGAACTGAAAGGACTACAAAATAAAGAACCAAGAAACTAAAATATTATAGATATAGGAGAGAGAAAGTCCTCAAATGAGAAACAACTAAATATCAACATAAAAGAGACAAAAAATAAGCTGGCTGAATTTCCTGAAATGTTGTCATATGTAACAGAAGTATGCTTTGAATGTAGGATGTTTTTTTATTCTGATGGCAAGACTTGTCTACCTTGCTGTGGCTGGTTGAACATGGCCCGGATAAGATCTTCTTGTGCTGGTTGCTTGTCTTTGCCTAGCCAGAAATGACTGCCCTGAACCTGTACTAGCAAGTCTATCTTCAGCCGCCTTTTTATGCAGGGTCATTCCCTATATAACATAGGAAAAAAAAAAAAAAATCAATATAACAAAAAGTAGAACATACTCTCACTAAAGAAAATTTCTTCACACAGTATTTGTCATAATGAATCATAAGGCACAATTAGGAATGTTAATTCTGCTCATTTCAGATTAAAATCTTACAGAGACATTTTGTTCCAATAATTAAGTACAAATTTTCTCTTGGAAACATTAAGTCTTAATTTTCTGAATTTACAATAATCAAAACAATAGATTATCCATAATCATATATACTTCCTTCTCAAATCAAATGTATAAAGTGATTTCCCAAGAACAAATAGTGCAATTGATTGGTAGGAGTTGATTCACACGTGGTTGTGGAAATCACATGGCTTACTTATTTTGAGTGAAAAGCACAGATTGTTTCTTAAGGAGGAAAGCCACACTAGGTATAATACATACCTCCAGGGTGTTTTTCTTCACTTCAGGCAGGCTTGCATTCTCAAGCAAATTAAGAAAAGTTCCTGACAGCCCACAACAGAGGCCCCAAACCAGAGCTGGGGGTCTTTCTTGAATACTGGAGTAGGATGGTCTACTAGCTTAGAAGGGAGAGGATATAGAGTTGCTGGGCCCAGAGCACCTTACCAGGGGGGGAGGAAACCTCTGGGAGCGCACCCTTTCAACTGTTAGTCTATGAGGAGATCAGGGAAATAGTGGTTTTGGTACTTATTTCATAAGCCAGTAAAGAACCTTGGCCAGGGAAACATTAAGAAACAAGAGGAGCTATTTAATCTCACTAGTGATTGGCTACAAGTAAACTGATGGGAGGAAGTGGACGCTGTAACAAGGAAGAAAGTAAGAAATAAGCAACTGAGAACTAAAAGGAGAGCAGGTACATATGCCAAGCAATGTGAAAAGTCCTAGGGCTTTCCTAGAGAAAGGAAAGACTGGCACAGAAGACAGAAGACTAAACAATCAATCTTCCTATCACTAGTTAGCTTCTAGGGAAAACACTGGCCATGGCTGTGTATCTTTAACAGAATCTGTCATGTATACCCAAATACATAACACTTCTCCATTTTCCCAATGAGAAAACCCAGAACATGTTTTTTTACTCAATTTGAAATCAAAGCATTTAAGAATCTGAAGAAAACTAACAAATATCTATTGGTAATCTTTAATTTATTAATTTGGCTACATATATTAACAAGTTATTTAAAATAAACTTTTTTTTTTTTTCATTTTCACATTTCAAGCAACTTATTCAAGTTCTTCACACACCTTTAAGACCTCAATAGCCACAACTGGGCAATTCTCTGAGATACTTAATGCCTTTTCCCAGTGCCTGTCACCTCCCCTTCCATTCAGTAGTCTGAGATGTAGAATTTTCTGAATGTATGTGTGGCTACCTAACTAGAACATAACTTGTGTGAGACTATTTGGAGTTACTCCTTTACTCTCTGGAGAGCTAAAAATGTTCTTTAATGCCATGTCAAAGAATAAATAAATTTGGTTCTATAACCACAATATGTGAAGTCATATAAATCAATCAAAACTTAAGAAATGACTACTAAGTACTGAGGGGCAGAGTTCCAAGATCACTAACACCAACCTTTAAAGAGGACAAAGGGGACACAGAAGAGGTGGACTCAGAACTAATTCCCAGAGAACTTCCTTAGGTAGTTCTCCCCTATTTTTATTTTTTAATTTTTAAGAAATCTATATTTGTTAATAATAGTAGTCTAAACTAATTTGGTTTCTTCCTTTGTTTTTGTAAATTATGATAAGATTTGAAATATGTAGTTTTAACCAAGGCAAATATAGACAAATCATGAAATTGTCCGAGTTTCTGACAAACATAAAATCACATTATTAGGAAACCTGGGGCATTACCCTTGAAGACACAGTATCAGTTACAACTGTAAAACATGAACAACAATAACATAACTATAGGGTCACAGGGGGATGATGAAAAAAAATCTGGCTCAATTTCCTGTCTTAGGCAACTAACATTTTGACAAGGCAGAAGTGGTCTTACTGGGAAGAAAAACAAAGAAGAAACAAAGACCAGTCTAGGACAAAATATTGAAAAAAAAAGTACAGCATTCTTCAAAATTCACAGCTATTTATATCCAGAAAGTGTTACTGAAGCCCAGAATGTTGTTGTCCTGCAAAGGCAATGAAATCATTCCACAAAATAAAAGCTACTGCATCTGTGTTTAGATGTTATTAAAGTCCCCTTCCCCTGGAATAAAATGGTTCCGAGGGATAGAAATCAACATCATTTATCTTTCTATGCTGTAGGAATAGTGATGTGTTCAAAACGTCGTAACCCTGCTTATAGTGGTTCTCATTTCTGCTTTTCAGTCCTAAGATCAGCATTAGGTTTTGTTAGTGTGTGTTAGGATAGCAATTACTTTCAGATTCATTTAGTAGAATTATTTCTATAATAAAGGTAGTATAATAATTATTACATATTCATTGAACTTTGCAATATGTTTTGAAGTATTATTTCCTTACCAGATTGTACCAGGCACTAACAATATATTTCTCCTCCATTTCTCTTTGACTCTTTGTTTTCTCATATTCTTTCTAAAAAATAAGCACATGTAAACATGTAAAGATGAAAAACAATATTAATAAAATGTAATTAGTTAGCTAAATTCATGGACACAATTGTATACAGCAAGGCTCCTAGAAAATAAAGAATCAAAAATCGAATACCTTATTGTTATTGTATAGTATAGCAAACTACCTACCTCTAAAGAATGGAACAGTCGGTCCCGTTCCTGGAGCTGATTTTTAAGAGCCTGTATTTCTGGTGCTGCTCCTTGATTCTGCTTAGGATCTAAAGTACGGATAACCTGCAAAAAGGAATAAGAGAGAAAAATTTGAAGTTTCAAACTTGCAAGAATGTAACATCTAAGGAAGCAGTTATGTAAGAGAAAAAAAATCAAGGACAAACCTTGTGAGAATCATAAAGCTATCTTACAAGGATACTTTAAAATTTGAATGTATGAAATACTATTCAATTGTAGCTTTCAATTATATAAAACTTTTATCTATGTAAAGAATCAATTTTAAGAAGTAATTCTGGCTTAAAATTAATAAAGAATACTACAACACACATTACTGACAGCTGTGTTCCCTTTCCCTTTCTTCTAAAGTGGCTTAGCTACCCTCTGTCTCTGAGAGAGCTGATCCTGATGGTTGTCACTGTGACCCGATCTCCTACTCTGCCAGTGGCTTGGTTTAGGCATGGGCATGTGATGCACTTCTAGCTGGCCTACTAGCAGTCTTCTGGGGAAGGTCTTTTTGCTTTTTGGCCCAATACTTTTACTATCAAAACTGATCAAACCTAGGGAGAACTTGGGGCGCCTGGGTGGCTCAGTCGGTTGAGCGTCAGACTTCGGCTCAGGTCATGATCTCGCGGTCTGTGAGTTCGAGCCCCGCGTTGGGCTCTGTGCTGACCGCTCAGAGCCTGGAGCCTGTTTCAGATTCTGTGTCTCCCTCTCTCTCTGCCCCTCCCCTGTTCATGCTCTGTCTCTCTCTGTCTCAAAAATAAATAAATGTTAAAAAAAAAAAACAAAAAAACAAACCTAGGGAAAACTTGAAAGAGAGGAACAATAAAAACCCATTTCCTTTAACCCTAATTCGCCAACTGCTGCACTGCCACATTTTGTCTCCACACACACACAGACAACTTGCTTGTTTGGGAGCTCCCCCCGCATCACCTTTTTTTAAATGTTTATTTTATTTACGAGAGAGAGAGAGAGAGAGAGAGAGAGAGAGAGAGAGAAAGAGAGAGAGAGAGAGAGAGAGAGAGAGAGAGAGAAAGAGGATCCAGAGCAGGTTCTGTGTTGCAAGCAGAAAGCCCAATGTGGGGCTTGAACCCATGAATTGTGAGATCATGACCTGAGCCAAAGTCAGATGCTTAACCGAATGAGCCACCCTGGCACCCCTGGGAGCCTATTTTAAAGTAATCAGCATGGGGCGCCCAGGTGGCTCAGTCAGTTGAACATCCAACTTTGGCTCAGGTCATGACCTCACAATTCATGGGTTCAGGCCATGTGTCAACCCCTGTGTCAGCTCTGTGCCGAGTATTGATCCTGCTTAAGATTCTCTGTCTCTAAAAAAAAAAAAAAAAAAAAAAAAAAAACAGAATAAAATAATCTGCAGACCTCATGACATGTAACCCTTTAATACTTCTTAGACTAAGGATATTCTCTTACATAATCACAAGATCATCATCATCTGTAAGAAAATGAACAATTCTAGAAGTCATCACTATGGGTTCCAAATCCACATTTCCACAAGTGTCTCCAAAATGTCTTTTATAACTGCTCCTTCCACCACCAATATAGGACTCAAAGATCAACGCATTACATTTGGTACTTAGATCCCTTTGGGCTCTTTTAAATTAGAACAGCCTCTTGTCCTCCCCCATACTCAAATGCCTATTTTTGTTTTTTGTAACATTAACTTTTATCCCCAGTTCTTGATTTATCTGATGATTTCCTGAAGGTGTTATTTAATTTGTTCCAATAAACTCATTTTCCCTGGGAACTGAGTTAGGTTTAATAGGTTGCTTAGCTTCAAGTTAAATATTATGACAATGATACTCCATCAGGAGGCATAAGATGTTGGCTGTCCTACCATTAGTGTAGCTAATTTTGATTACTACTTAAGGAGGTGACTGCCACTTATTTTCTACATAAAGGAACATTTTCCTCTTGGTAATTAATAACTATTCTGTGGGGTGATCTATTTTGATCACTGCTTCTTCCTCATGCTTTTTCTTTGTCAAAGGTTCTTTTGTTCTTCTGATAGCTCTCGGCATGAGAAGTCACTGTATATGCACTAAACTGGATGACCAGTGAAACATGATTAGAAAGTGGAGGGGCACCTGGGTGGCTCAGTTGGTTGAACGTCCAACTTTGGCTCGGGTCATGATCTTGTGGTTCGTGGGTTCAGGCCCCACAATGAGCTCGCTGCTGTCAGCATAGAGCTGCTTCGGATCTTCTGTCTCTCTCTCTGCCCTTCCCCCACTCACTCTTTCTTGTTCTCTCAAAAATATTTATGGGGCCCCTGGGTGGCTCAGTCAGTTAAGCGTCCAACTGTGGCTCCGGTCATGATCTTGTGGTTCTTGGGTTCGAGCTCCACATCAGGCTCTGTGCTGACAGCTCAGAGCCTAGAGCCTGGAGCCTGGAGCCTGGAGCCTGCTTGGAATTCTGTGTCTCCCTGTCTCTCTCTGCCCCTCCACCAGTCACACTCTATCTCTCTCTCAAAAATAAACAGTAAGAAAATAAAGAAAGAATAAACACTTAAAAAAAAAGAAGAAGAAAGTGGAGTGAGATGCCCAGAAACTCATACTTACACTTTTGGCTTTCTCTAAGTATTTTTTATATCGTTCTTCCATTTGTTTCATTTCCTCTTCTTTCTTTCGTAAAGCTTCTTGCAGTTCTTCAATTTTTAAGGCTACAGATGGGGGGGGGGGCGTATAGTGTTTAATGGGCACAAAGTTTCAGTTTGGGAGGATGAAAAAGTTCTGGAAATATTGGTTGCACAACAATGTGAATGTACTTAATGTCACTGAACTATATAATTAAGAAAAGTTAAATTGGTCATTTTTTTTTTATGTGATGTAGATTTTACCACAGTGGGGAAAAAAAAGTCTGTATCCTGCTCCACACAAAAGAATTAATAGGCTACCTACATGTGTAAATATCAAAAGCAGTCAAAATCTGGCTGACTTACATGCAACTTTACTATGAAAATAGCTAATTTCACAAAATATTCATTAGCATCCATAGTTAAGGAAAAACTCAAAAGTATAATCAGAAATAATCTGAAGATGATTATATACTCTGTAAATAAGACAAATTTTTTAATTGCTAGGATATGTAACAGGACCTATTTCTGAAAGAATTTTATATAAACTTATTACTAGGGTAATGCCTGGCTAACGAATTTAAAACTATGCTAATTGGTAATATGTCAACTATACTTCAATTAAAAACAACTATGCTAATTAGGAAAAACTCACAGCTGTTATTAAATCGTGGCTCAAGATCTTCAATAATGGCTCTCTTCTTCTGCAATTCATTATTGGCTTCATGCAGCTTCTCCCTGCAACAAAATATATAACACATTGTCACCTACTACTGGTTCGTGTTTTTCTCCACTTGAAAGATTTAAGTTCTTTATTCTTGGGATACACTTGCATAGCACACAAGTGCTATGAAACAAAAAAGGATAAAAAGCATAATCCAACATGAATTAAAACACACACACAAAATAGGCAAAAAAAATAGAGACAAAAATCTCAGACTTTGAAAGTTATCATTTCTTTTACAGAAACATGCACAAGAAGGTACAAAGAATTTAGTGATCTTCATCTTCTAGGAGTACGTATATTATAAAAATTAATTTAAAACTTTACAGAGGTTTTACAATGCAAAATCTTATTCTAAAAAGTAAAGTTCTAAAAATAAAAATAAACAGAAAGAACACAATCCTCCAATAAAAAAGAATTAATGATACATGCACCCACCAGGATAGATTCCACAGAATAATGGTGACCATAGTAAGTCAGATACAAAGGGTAGTGCTGTAGGATCCTTTTTTTTTAATGTTTATTTTTGAGAGAGAGACAGACAGACAGAGAGCCGGAGAGGGGCAGAGAGAGAGGGAGACACAGAATCTGAAGCAGACTCCAGGCTCTGAGCTGTCAGCACAGAGCCCGAAGCAGGGCTCAAATTTGTGAACCACAAGATCATAACCTGAGCCAAAGTTGGATGCTTAACCAACTGAGCCACCCAGGAGCCCCTGTAGGATTCCTTTTACATGAAGTTCAGAAAGTGTCAAAACTAATGAAAGGTGATAAGAGAGCAGCATAGTGGCTAGTTTGCGGATGGAATCAATTAGACGGGAAAACGAAGAGTCCGGGGAGTTGCTGGAAGTATTCTACATGTTGATTTGGGTTACCTTTATATTGTAGGAAAACATTCATCAAGCTCTAGACTTAGGAACTTAGAACTTGTGTACTTTATGTAAGTTATATTCCAAAACAAAAGTAAAAAGTGAACAGAAAGTTTCTTCCTGGTAGTTATATAATATGCATAATTCGGGCACTTTATGAGAGGGGAAAAAAGGCTGCACAAATTGGAAAACACAGGGAAAAAAAGCTAAGAAGAAAACAGCACTATGTTAAGTCTATTCCTGTTTTTTCCTACGTATAATACTTCAATAAATTAGTATCTTTTAAACAAATTCTTTGAGAATGTGATATATCTAGATAAATAATAAATATATAGTTTAAAGAATAAGAAAATTTAACCTAGTAAACAAACAGGTTATGAGACAAATTATCACAGAACCTTAGGGAACCCAAGCCCAGAATTTTCACCTTTCTCCTGATTTTTGTGTAAGACTTTGTGTGCATTCCTGAACAATATACTGCTGAATTTTGCCCGATTTTACTTTATACATTATACTGTATGTATTGCTCTTGGGACTTCCATCTTTAACACTGTGCTCTCAAGATTCATGTATGTTGGTGTGTTGGCCCTAAGTTACATATTTTACCACATTGTTTGAATATACTTCATTCTATCATTTTACAATTGGTGGCATTTGTATTGTTTCTACTTTTCTATGATTACAACGTACTTTCTTACGTTCTTCTACATGTTTCCTGATAGATGGTAACAGCATTTCTAGGAATCTAGGGCTTATACAGGGAGCAGAACTGATGGGTCACAGGATAGGTGCATGTTCAGTTTACTAAGTAAATCAATGTATAGTCCTACCATCAGTGGATTAGAACTACCATTACCCAACAGCTTTGGCAATTCTTAGTATGTCGGATTTTAAATTTTACCAACTTGGTATGTGTAAATCAGCCTCCATTGCAGGTATAAATGTGCATGAGAATGACCATTTGAAATGTCTATGGACCCTGTTGTGGAATGAATTGTATCTCCCAAAAAAGATATAGTGAAGTCTTAACTCCCAGTACCTGTGAATGTAACATCATTTGAAAATACCATCTTTGCAGATATAATTAGTTAAGATGAGGTCATAATGAATCAGGGTGGGCCCTAAATCCAATGACTGATGTCCTTATTAGAAGGCCATGTGAAGATAAAACAGACAGAGAGAAGAACGCCATGTGAAGACGGAGATAGAATGATGTGTCTATATGCCAGAGAACACAAAGGACTGCTAGCAGCCATCATGAAGAGGGGTATGGAACAGATTCTCTCTTAGAACCTCCAGAAGGAATCACTTCCTTGATTTTAGACTTCTAGTCTTAAGAATTGGTAGAGGATAAATTTCTGCTTTTTTTAGCCACCCAGGCTGTAGTAATTTGTTGTGGCAGCCACAGGAAACTAACATAGGCCTCATTATCACTAACAAATTCTTTTAGATGAAGATATTTACCATGTAAATGAACACAGAACAATGGTCAGTTTTATGAAACAACAGGTACTCCACTTTTTTTGCAATAAAGAGATGGGAATAAGAAAAGGACAGAATTCAGGCTCTAGGTAACCTCACAAGGGCTAGAAGGTACCATTTTCTGTCTACTAGTACATTAAGAATCTGCCCATTGTTAGACTTGCCAGCAAGTGTCCATTGCTAGGATTATCTCACTTTTCTCATGTTAAAAAAAAAAATTGGAGGGGCGCCTGGGTGGCGCAGTCGGTTAAGCGTCCGACTTCAGCCAGGTCACGATCTCGCGGTCCGTGAGTTCGAGCCCCGCGTCGGGCTCTGGGCTGATGGCTCGGAGCCTGGAGCCTGTTTCCGATTCTGTGTCTCCCTCTCTCTCTGCCCCTCCCCTGTTCATGCTCTGTCTCTCTCTCTGTCCCAAAAATAAATAAAAAACGTTGAAAAAAAAAAATTAAAAAAAAAAAAAAATTGGAGGTGCCTGGGTGGCTCAGATGGTTACACTTCCAATTCTTCATTTCAGCTCAGGTTATGATATCACGGCTTGTGAGTTCAAGTCCCACATCGTGCTCTGCGCTGACAGTGCAGAGCCTGCTTGGGATTCTCTCTCTTCCTCTCTCTCTGTCCCTCCCCTGCTCGCTGGCTCTCTCTCAAAATAAATAAATAAACAAAAAATTTTTGAAAAAATTTATTTCATCTTTAGATTAAAAAGTCATTTTCAGATGTATTTGCAATTGAAGGATATGTTTGCAAATCTGCTACTGATAGCTTTGTACTACTTTAAAACTTTACTTCAAAAGAAAGATTCAGCTGGCTATACTCTAGGGCTGGCAAACTACAGTCTGTGGGCCAAATTCAGCCTGCTGCCTGTTTTAGTATAAAGTTTTATTGGAATAGTCACATCAGTTTATAGTCAGTCTATGGCTGCTTTCAGATTACAGAGCTAAGTGGTTGTGGCACAGACCATGGCTTGCAAAAGCTCTCTGGCCCTTTACAGAAAAAGGTTTCTGCCTCCTGATCTAGACTGTCTAAAACTCCTCACTATAGTTAGTTATAAATACTATCACAAAGATGTAAAACCCAGGAATCTTATTTGAGAAAACAGTTCTAAAGCAGTAATTGCTTTGATTTAAGGACCTTGGGTTGAGATGACCCTTTAGACACTATTAACATGTCTTATAATTTCCCTTATCTTCAGGGGCCACCTATGCCATGGCCTAGACACTCCGTAACCATCTAACAAAATACTTCTATTTCACTAGAAAATAGGATAATGAGACTCAACAGCTTTTATACTTACAGATGTTCTTCAAGCTTCTTTTTTAGAAGAACTGACTGAAAATGGAAAATAAAGAAGTTTATTTAACATTTTAACTAATAAATTATTTTTTTAAAATAAAGAGTACAGTAGTAACCAACTCTGAATAAATTCTCAGTAAGTTCTCTTGTCAAAGAACTCAAAACACACAATGTACCTAGGTCTATTTCTTTTTGGTTAGAGAGAGAGCAGCCCCTGATTGATAGCAATTGGTATAAAATACCCAGGAACTGCATATCTGAAATCTCTATAGTCATGAGGGTCAGGAGGAAATGACTGAGAAGACCATTTATATATAGACCTAATATTCTTGGAGTCAACAGGCAGGTAGCTAGAACTCTAGTAACTCTAATAGATTTTTTTCCCAGGGCATGTGGCTAAGTCGGTTAAGTATCTGACTTTGGCTAAGGTCATGAACTCATGGTTCATGAGTTCAAGCCCCACATGGGGCTCTCTGTTGTCAGTGTAGAGCCTACTTTGGATTCTCTGTCTCCCTCTTTCTCTTCCTCTTCCTTGCCTGCGTACATGCATTCTCTCTCTCTCTTTCAAAAATAAATAAACATTAAAAAAAAAAAACAATAACAGATTTTTCCCTAACATATTCTTTATCTACTGTATAATTTCCTTGTATCATGACAGATACTGGGATTAACTTCCATTAATACTGACTCACTCCGAGATTTCTGAATATGCACACAAATAATTTATGTGATGGTATGGGAATGTGAAGGATGGCATATGCACAGAATTTAATGGACTGAAGAACACGGCTTTGGCTGAGTATTTTTAAAAAATTCTCCTAAAAAGCAGATCAGAATTGACCTAAAAACAAAAAATAATGGCATTCTACATAGGACCACTAGGTTTCACTATACTTGTAGGGCACATATTATTAATGAATTCTATCAAACATTCCATTTTGAGATAAATTCAGCCAAACCCAGTTAATAAAACAAACCCAGCTTATAAAACAAACTGTCCAATCAGCCAATAGCAGCAGTGAGGGGCGAAAAAACCTCACATTAAGTTCTTTGATTTTCAGTCACCTTATTTAATAACGATTACTATAATTATTCATTCAAGTCCATTGTAACACAGCTCTGGAATTTATCCAATTCGCTTCTTTGCTCAGTATATTAACTAGAGCAAGATCAGTGGACTATAAGGTCCTCTATCAGTGCTTCCCCCAAATATAAAAAAAAGGGACTAACCTATTAACTTTCAATTATTGCTTGTTCCTTCTTTAGTACAGAGAGTAAAGTGAACATATTTTCTAAATACTTTAACTACAACTTTGCATTTGTGTTTTGACTGGAATTTAGCAAAATTAGTTTTAACTGAGATAATACACAATTACCTCATGAATGGTTAATATACTAGACACTGTGTATAGTGTGTACTGTGTACTGTGTATAGACTGTCGCACGTAGTCTCATGTTAATCTCACAATGTGAGCAATGTTAGCCCCATCTTATAGGTGAGGGAGGTAAGACTGGGGAGACATTCAGTGATTTCAAGTGGCAGACCCAAAATTAACACCCAGGTCGGCCAGACTCCAAAGTTTATACATGGT
This sequence comes from Herpailurus yagouaroundi, assembly GCF_014898765.1. Classification (NCBI taxonomy): domain Eukaryota; kingdom Metazoa; phylum Chordata; class Mammalia; order Carnivora; family Felidae; genus Herpailurus; species Herpailurus yagouaroundi. The sequence goes on from NW_024412376.1 coordinate 1,685,575, forward strand.
CTTTACTTCCATGTTTTCGATGCTCCAGCACTTCTCCACTAAAGACTGTTACTATTAAAGTAGTGGCAGGAGGCCAGTTACTATTTGCCATAGGAAAATAGCTTCAATGTGATTTATAAAAGGGGGTAGAACAGAAGTGGGATGGTAAAAAAATAAGAGCAGAGGTTTTTTGGTTTGACTTGTTTTCAATATCCTCTTAAATATCTTAAGTGTAAAGGGCATAAACCTATAAGGCAATAATATTGGTATATTCATTTTCCATAAAATTTGCATCACTTAAAAATTTAATACCATCAACTGTGATGGAAGAGAATGTACATAAATCAAAAAGTTGCTCAATATATAGAAATGAATAGGAAGCCATACTTACAATAGCCTTTTGAGCAGAAACCATGCCAAGAGACAGAGAGGACATATTAGTATGAAGCAAACACAGCAGCCAATAGAAGGAACGATTTAGTAATTCATGAATAGAAGTAAAAGTTATGCATTTTTTTTTTCAAAAATGTACAGTTTTCTTTCTTCTATGGTGTCCTCATCCTGTCTCGTTCTCTGGAGTTTTATACAATGTGGCTAGCTCAAATTATCCATATGACTGGATATAACAATGTTTTTCTGCTTCCATGCTAAAAATAAATGACATAAAAATAATAATAAAAATGTGTAAACCATCCTACTCTGACTTAAGGTCACATGAAAGGACTGTGCTTTTGGTAACAGAAATAGGCAGGAATTATAATGTTCTCCAGAGAGGACCAGTTCCACTGGGCAGGTTGTCCTACATACTACATACTCTGGAGACGCAATGCCGTAAGGTAGTGAAAGAGAAGATGAAAGCATCAAACATTTGCTGGGGGAAAGAACCACATACTTTCTCCACACCATTTTGAGGCATATCAGAGAAAGTTCCTATTGGAATAGGAACTCTGAGGAAATATCTAAGAATTTAGAGCAAGACATTTAGAATCTGGGCAGTCAAATAAATGGACTAACTTATGCAAATAGTACTTTTAGGGCCAGGATCTCACTTCTGAAATATGTTCTCTTAAAGTGATGGCACAGAGCATATTTAATTAGATTTGATTACCACAGTGATATCTAAATCAGGCTACACAAAATTATTTTTTACAGAATAAATTTCCTCTGTGTCTCTGAGTAAGAGAATCAAGCCTGTACAATGGCTATCGCTATAACACTAAAGTAGAGCTGATACTGATGTTCTGCCACTCTTACTTCCTATGTATCACATGCCCTTCCCCCTTCTACCATAACAAATCAACAAAAAGTCTCCTCAAAGTTTTAGAGACCAAAACAAAGTCTACATTTACCTCAGTTTAAGGGACCCAGTGATTTCACTGAAGAAATCACTTTGGTTCATCTCTAAGAACTTAGCTGGGCTTCCTAATACTTTAATACACTAATGGTGGTTTTGCTTCACCTCTTCCTGGTTTAGCATTCTGGATTAAAAGTATGTTTAATCAAGTATGTTTATGACATTTCAAACTAGTTCTATTTTAATAAGGGAATAAGGTAGGTTGGATGTTGGTTACAATTTTAGGAACTAGGAATCAATCTGGGATCTAAGAAAGACTATCAACACATTAATTAAAGGATAAACTAAAACCACCGATCTTAGAGGATACTGTCAATAGAAGACATATACATGTTTATGAAACTCCTAAAATTAGGTCAATAATGAGCTTTTCGTATCTAATATTTGGAGGTTTTGAGTAATATACTAATTTAATACCCCTTTTTTGGTTCCTTTTGTTTTTATGCCCTCTTATATTTATAAGGCTGGAAAGAAATGATAGATCTGTAGTTCTGACATTCTCCAAAAAGACTACCAATGGAAGCAACTGTGTAGGTTTATACTCAAAGGCCAGACTTTATAGCAAATTATACCAGCAATAATAAAAAAGAACCAACTGACTGAAGCAAAGATTAAACTATTTTTGAATACTTTATTGTTGTAATTCTACTGTATACTGCTTATTAAATGTAAAAGATGTGGAAAATTTATTTGCACTTTCATCAGAGACTGACTATTATGTGCTACAGAAGCACTGTGATAGACAGTGAGCATGAGAAGATGAAAGTCCATCTAGTTCCTGGCTTAATGCATTTACGATATTCTAGAGTGAGCGTGCCATTCAAGCAGGCAAGGCTATGACAGACATGCAGTACTCTGCATAAGAGAATATAAAAAGAAGGTCAGTGAACTTATATTGAGTGGGGCAGTGCTGGGGATAGTAAGAGGGATTCAGAAATCCAGAGGTGGTTATTTCTAGGAATAACACTATTTTTAAAAATATCAATTATACATAAAATTTCTGGGGCGCCTGGGTGGCTCAGTCGGTTAAGCGTCCGACTTCGGCTCAGGTCATGATTTCACGGTCCGTGGGTTCGAGCCCCGCGTCGGGCTCTGTGCTGACAGCTCAGAGCCTGGAGCCCGTTTCAGATTCTGTGTCTCCCTCTCTCTCTGCCCCTCCCCTGTTCATGCTCTGTCTCTCTCTGTCTCAAAAATAAATAAACGTTAAAAAAAAATAAAAAAAAAAAATTTCTATTTGAACATACTAAATTTGTACAGCATTTTTGTTGTTGTTGACTAGAGGGAAAAACCCTGTACTCTGAATACTGAGAGGAGTACATTTAAAACACAAAGCCTCAGGGAGCCTGGCTTGCTCAGTCGGAAGAGCATGTGACTCTAGCTCTCAGAGTCATGAGTTTGAGCCCCACGATGGGTGTAGAGGCAACTTAAATGAATAAATAAATAAAAACTTAAAAAAAAAAATCCTAGCTTCTCTACTCTGTAAATCAAACAAACAAAAACCCCACGAAGTGAATTCCTTAGTTAATAACTACAAATAAACTTCTAATTCCCAGCAGAAGGATTCCAAAACAGACAATGAAGTACTGTCTGGTCCTTTTCACAAGGAACATTAGTAAAAGGAAAACACTGTTTTTGTTTTTTTTTTTTTTCTATAACGAATATAATTATAAATTATTTTGACAGAGACCATCAAAAAAAAATAAAAGTTATAGCTTTTCTTAACATTGTGAAACTTTTGGACCATGCTCAGTTCACATTAAAACTTACATCTTCTGCTTTTGAGCCTTGATCCTGTAAAGATTTTTGCAGTTCTTCAACTTGTGACTGTACTTCCAGAAGTCTTTGATTCACCAGCCTAGAAATCAAACATATATTAATTTGTCAAGTTCAGACATACTTATACCTTCTCCCTTGGTTTTCATATTGGTTAGAGACACAGTATAACTAGCAACACAAAGCTAAGATAGTAGTGCAACTCACTGTTCAGGTTATTTTTTGTTTTACTTGAAATTAAAAAAAAAAAGTTTATTTTTGAGAAAGAGTGTGCATAAGTGAGGGAGGGGCAGAGAGAGGGGTACAGAGGATCCAAAGCAGGCTCCACACTGACAGCAGACAGCCTGATGCAGGGCTCAAACTCATGAACCATGAGACTGTGACCTGAGCAACAAACTCAGACACTTAATGACTGAGCCACCCAGGTGCCCCTTACTTGAAATTTCTATGATGATTTCAAATATGGTATTTTAGTGGACATATCTTGTCATACCAGTATACTTATGCATATCTAATTATCTGAAATTCACTTCAATACATGTTTATTCACACTATGTGTCATGCACCATGCTCAGCATGGTGTTAAAAGATCCCTGTACTCAAGGAATTTAGTGGGGAAGCAAAATGTTAAAATACAAGATAAATACCTCAACATATCACATAGAGGTACAAAAAAGAATAATGATTGCTCAAAGCAGCAAGAATTAAATCTAATTGTATGGGGGAGTTAGGCTTGACTGAACTGAGACTAGAACAATAAATAAAACACTTAAGTGATTAAGGATGGAAAGGGGATTTAAGACAGAGAATTCATCATGTCCAAAGCACACAGAAATATGAGGGGGCACAGTGAGTTCAAAAATGGCATGTCTAGAGCCTACTTAAAATTTAAAAAAAAAATTCTATTTTTTTTCAATGTTTATTTTTGAGAGAGAGAGAGAGACAGAGTGCGAGCAGGGGGAGGGGCCAGGGGAAAGGGAGACACATAATCCAAAGTAGGCTCCAGGTTCTGAGCTGTTAACATAGAGCTGGACATAGGGCTCCAACTCACAAACCATCAGATCATGATCATGACCTGAGCCAAAGTCAGATGCTTAACTGACTGAGCCACTCCGGTGTCCCCCTCCCCAATATTGTTTAAGTATGAGGGTGTCATTCAGTTGGTACTGTGTGTGACTCTTGATCTCAGGGTTGTGAGTTAAACCCCACATTAGATCTGGAGTCTACTTAAAATTAAAATTAAAATTAAAATTAAAATAGGTAAAGTTAAAATTAAAATAGTGATAAAAAAAATTCCTTAAGAATGGCATGTCTATGAGGGGAACAATGGCTAGATGAAACCAGAGAAGAGGAGAGGTTGTTGAGTACAGCCTTACATGAAATGTGTATTTAGAACTTATCCTACGATCTGGCCTAAAATCTGGCTGAATAACTCAGCCTTTAAGAATGTTGATTCTGTACCTCATACATCCTCTAAGTCATTATGATGCAACACTCAGTATACCAGCCTGGTTCTCTAGGTCTTGGGATTCCTCCTTGGAATCTTTGAAGGATTGCCAGAGGGTGAGACTTAATCAAAAATAGTTTACAAAGATAACATTGATTTGAGGATGGAAGATGTTATTAAAAAGGTCAAAGTGAAGGCATGAAGACCGGAAGGAGACTACTACAATTATTACTAAATATGCCTGAAAGAGGAGGGAACAAGGATGAAATATATCTAAAAGGCAAAAGAATACAAGGATTAAAAAATAACACTCAGAATTCTGGTTTGAGCTTTTGGAAAACATTTACTGAGAAGGAGAATATAGGAGAAGCAGGTTGCTAAATGAAGGTAAGCTCATTTTGTAGTTGTTGAAAATGCAGCACCTTGAGTTATCTCTCAAACAGCTGTATTTCTGCATCTGAAGCACAAAGAGAAATCTGAGTTGAAAAGATAGATGTGAGAGCCATTTGGAGTTAACAGAAGCCTTGAACAAAAATAATATCGATTAGAAAGAATGCAAAGAAGAGTAGAAAAGAGGAACAAAGATGGTCCATGGCAGATCACCAACCAGAGGGTAGAAAGAGGAACATCACCCTGAAGAGAAGTAGGAGAAACATAAGAGAGGTATTTTAACTGAAATTTTAAAAAGTTTAAGGAAGGGGAGGATGATCAACAACAATGAATACAACAGACACGAGGAAAGATAAAATTTTGAATGCTCCCACTGGATTGGCCATTTACAAGATGACTGGTTATTTTAGTAGGAAATACTTTAGTGGAATGGTAGAAGCCAGACTATCTCAAATTAAGGACAAAACAGGGCAATGAACATTTAGAATCTAAACAGCCAGAAAATTCAATAAGCATTTTTTTTTTACTAAACAAACTGTAAGAAATTCTTCCCATAAATGTTACAGTTCTATAATTAGTGACAATCACATTGAAAATTCAATCAAATCTATGATAATAACTATTGTTTTTCACATCAAGGAACAGAAAATCTAGGTGCTTTTTATTTATTTTCTTAATGTTTATTTATTTTTGGGGGGGAAGGAGCAGAGCAAGAAGGAGAGAAAGAATCCCAAGCAGTCTCCATGCTCCATAACTGTGCAATCACAACCTAAGATCGTGAGATCTTGACCTGAGATCAAGAGTTGGATGCTTGGGGCGCCTGGGTGGCGCAGTCAGTTAAGCGTCCGACTTCAGCCAGGTCACGATCTCGCGGTCCGTGAGTTCGAGCCCCGCATCAGGCTCTGGGCTGATGGCTCAGACCTGGAGCCTGTTTCCGATTCTGTGTCTCCCTCTCTCTCTGCCCCTCCCCCGCTCATGCTCTGTCTCTCTCTGTCCCAAAAATAAATAAACGTTGAAAAAAAAAATTAAAAAAAAAAAAAAAAAAAGAGTTGGATGCTTTACCAATTGAACCACACCGGCACCCCTCGGTGTTTTTTAAATAGTGAAGGAATTATCTGAAAATCCATATTCAATATGGGGAGATATACAAATACATTACTAGTGACACTGTAACTTTGTTCAATCTTTTCAGAAAGTAATATGGAAATATATTTCAAACCATTAGAGTATTTCAACCATCCATTTGGCCATTTTTGAAATTATTTAGTCAACAAATACTGTAAGCCTATTAGGCCTTGGTAAATGCCATATATAATAAGTCTACCAAGATGTTCCTTGGAAGTATTTGAAAACAACACAAATTTTCAGTAATGGGGAATAGACAAGCAAATACCCCAAACATTAATGGGGAATAAACAAACAAAAGTGTGAAGTATTTACACACATACAAGTATGAAGCTATGTAAACATATGAGCTCACCTTTTTTCAAAAAAATGCAAACTTCAAAAAGCCAAAATAAATGAGGACTCTAATACCTACTTCATGGTGCTGTTTAGAAAAGTAAGGTATTATATAGTGTCTAGTGCAGTACCTGTACAGAGCAGGCACTCTATAAGCGTGAATTGCTTCTACTTATTTTCTCCCCCTTCAGAAGTTTAGTTAACATATTAATTAAAATCTACTTACATATAATTTTCAAGGGTGTACAGAAAGAGGATGAGCTTGCAATCACAATATACTCTGGGCAGGAAGGGAACAAGGCCACGTATGCTTTGAGAAAGCTCCCTGAGTGAGGGTCAGCAGGTATTACAGATTTTTAAAATGCCAACTTGCTGAGAAAACTAATTGGAAAGGACTTTGGAGGTTTACTATAAACCTTTCCTTCTGACAGACAATGTACTGGTGCTGAACAAATTGTGTTTAAGTTAAAAGATTCAGTGGAAGTCAAGTTTCTTTGTACTAGTCTAATGCTGTACGCTTGTAAGAGATTAAGTTAGAGACAAGGTCATCTACTTACTTATTAAACTCAGTAAGACTAACTAATCCTGAAGAGAAAAAAATGCTCTGCAGGAGAAAGAAAAAATAAGTTTTGCAAACACGGAAAAAGATAACTTGGCAAGAAAGAGTATGGATGGGGTGCCTGGCTAGCTCAGTCAATGGAGCGTGCAGCTCTTGATCTTGGGTTGTGACTTCAAGCCCCACAGTGGGTATAGAGATTGCTTAAAATAAAATCTTTTATTTTTATTTTTATTATTTTTTTTTTAAATAAAATCTTTTAAAAAAGAAAGGCAGGAAGGGAAGGAAGGGAGGGGGAGAAGAAGGGGAAGGGAAGGGAAAGAGAAAGAGTAAGTAAGGAAAGAAGGAAGGAAGGAAGGAAGGAAGACAGGATTAGATAGAGGCTCTGAATTCAGGCAGCCTGGGTCTAAGCCCAAATTCCCTCACCAATAAAACTTTAATAAAGATAAGACTACATATTTAAAATAAATAGCACAATGTTTGGAACAGACAAAAGCTAATAAACATTAACTGCTATTATTAATATTATTATTGTTATAGATTACAGATGGTCATACTATAAATGTAAGTTATCAGTACTGTAATTCAGGAAATAGTTCTGCTAGGAAAATGGCAGAGTAGGAGGACCATGACTAAGCTCATTGTGGCCCACAGCTACAACTAGGTAACATTCACATCAGTGTAAATAACCTAGAAAATGACCCGAGGACTGGCAGAACAAACTTCACAACTAAAGGTAGGGAAGAGGCCACATGGAAGAAGGTGGCAAGGGCAAAGCCATGGTCTGGGAGTGAAACAGAACATGACTGTCTGTGGCAGGGAGGGAGCCAGAAAGAGCAGAAAACAGACTTTCAAAATATTTGACTTTGAAAGTTAGAGGGGCCAAATTTTATGAGTTCTTAAAACCAGCAGGACTTAAAGCCTGGAATTTTAAAAACTGGTGAGCTTGGTTCTGGTAGAGACCTGAGTGCATTAGGAAGTGGTGCCCCAGTCTGTAAAGAGACAGCATGACCAACAGCAGTGTAAGTAAATACAGCAGAGAACCAGCAGTTTGAGGGCAGATGAGAGGGAGAGTGATTTGTCCATCTCAGAATGTGGCCTAGAGAGACACGGATCACGCAGACACCCCTCCAGGAACAAGGAGCTGGTAGTCACCATTTCCCTTTCCCTGTCCCAGATCATAAACACACATCACCACTCCTACCTAACTTCTTTGCACCAAGCACTGCTCCTGATGTTCTGCCCTTCCCAGTCATGCTCCCCTTAGTCCCTCCCAGCACTGTAGGTCCCCTTCCCCCAGAAGATAGTGCAAACCCTGCCAACACCATATCTCCCAACCCACATGTTTTGTGGGGCAGGTCTCATTTTCCAAGCACACCGTTGCACATTAAAATGCACCCCACCCCTGCTGGGGACCAAACACTGCCCACAATATGCAAAGACAGCCTCTACAGACAAATGACTGAAGGACAAAAAGGTCAAGACACAACAGCAGGGTACAAACAAAAGACTCCTTGAAGTGCCAAGCCCTGGGGAAAAGGGGACACTGCACTGCAAGGCACCACAGGACCTCTTCTTCATAAGGCTATTATCATTAAAAGTAAGAGAAGTAGCTGACTTTCTGAACAAAAACAGACACAGAAAACAAAATGAAATGAGAAGACAGAGAAATGTTTCCCAAATGTAAGAAAAGGACCACACCACAGCAAGAGACCAAAGCAAAGTAGACACATATAATATGCCTGATAGGGAATTTAAGGTAATGATCATAAAGATATTCACTGGACTTGAGAAAAGCATGGAGGACATCAGTGAGACCCTTAACAAAGAAATAAAAAAATGACTTATCAGAAGGGTGTCTGGGTGGCTCAATCAGTTAAGTGTCTGACTCTTGATTTCACGTTAGGTCATTATCTGGAAGGTGGTGGGATCGAGCCCTGTGCGGGGCTCTGTGCTGACAGCATGGAGCCTGCTTGGGATTCTCTCTCAAAATAAACTTTAAAAAAAAAAAATGACTAATCAGAGATGAAGTATACAATAAATGAAATTAAAAATACACTTGATGGAATAAATAGCAGGCTAGATGACTTGAAAGACACAGTAATGGGAAATAACCAAGCTAAGCAAACGAGAGGAAAGAAAATTAAGCAAATGGAGAATAGTCACAGGGAACTCAGTGACTCCATCAAACATAACATCCACATTATAGGGATCTCAGAAGAAGAAGAGAGAGATAAGGGGGCAGACAATTTATTTGAAGACATAATAGCTGAAAACTTCCCCAATCTGGGGAAGGAAACTAACATCCAGATCCAGGAAGCACAGAGATTCCCCCTAAAATTCAACCCCAAAAAAGTTCACACCAAGACGCATAGTAATATAATGGCAAAAAGCAGAGATGAAGAAAAAAATTTAAAAGCAGTAAGAGAAAAGACAGTTACATAAAGGAAACCCCACAAGGCTATCGGTGGATTTTTTAACAGAAGCTTTGCAGGCTAGAAGGGGTGGCATGATACATTTTAAGTGCTGAAAGGGAAAAATCTGCAGCCAAGAATACTCTATCCAGCAAGGCTATCATTCAGAATAGGTGACAGAAAGAGTTTCTCAAACAAAAACTAAAAGAGTTCATGACCACTAAGCCAGCCCTATAAGAAATACTGAAGGGGATTCTTTGGAAAGGAAAGATCATAAAGGAATATGAAAAGTAAAAAACACAAAAGTAGGAAAAATAAATGTTTTTATAAAAATCAGTCAAGGGATTCATAAAAGAAAAGGATGCAAAATATGACACTATATACCTAAAACAAGGAGCAGAGGAATAAAGAATGGGTTTAAATTTAAGCGACCATCAACTTAAGATAGACTGCTATATACAGAAGATGTTATATACAAACTTAAAGGTAACCACAAATCAAAAACCAGTAATAAATATGCAAAGAATAAAGAGAAAAGAATCCAAGTATATCACTACAGAAAGCCAATAAACGATGAAAGAGAACAAGGATCAGAGAAAAACTATAGACACGACCACAAAACAAGTAACAAAATGACAACACACACAAATCTATCAATAATTACGTTGAATGTAAATGGACTAAATGCTCCAAAACACACAGGGTGACAGAGTGGATAAAAAAACAAGACTCATCTATATGCTGCCTACAGGAGACTCATTTCACACCTCAAGACACCAGCAGATTGAAAGTGAGGGGATAGAGAAACATTCATCATGCAAATGGATGTCAAAAGAAAGCCAGGGAAGCAATACTTCTAAAACATAAAGTAGACTTTATTATTATTATTTTTTAACGTTTTATTTATTTTGAGACAGGGAGAGACAGAGCATGAACAGGGGAGGGTTAGAGAGAGGGAGACACAGAATCTGAAACAGGCTCCAGGCTCTGAGCTGTCAGCACAGAGCCTGACGCGGGGCTCGAACTCACGGACCGGAAGATCATGACCTGAGCCGAAGTCGGCCGCTTAACTGACTGAGCCACCCAGGCGCCCCACAAGTAGACTTTAAAAGAAAGACTGCAATAAGAGACAGAGAGAGACTATAAGATAATAAAAAAGGGATGATCCAACAAAAGGATATAACAATTGTAAATATTTATGCATGAAACATGGAACACCCAAATACATAAAACAATTACTAACAAACATAAAGGAACTAATCTGTAGTAATACAATAACAGTAGAGGACTTTAACACCTCACTTCCATCAATGGACAGACCAACCACTTAGAAAATCAAGAAGGAAACAGTGGCTTGAATGACATACTAGACTAGATTTAATAGACTTATTCAAAACATTCCAAAATAACAGCAAAATATACATTCTTTTCAAGTGCACATGAAACACTCTCCAGAATAGATCACATATTTGGCCACAAAACAAATCTCTTAACCAATTCAACAAAATCGAAGTCATATCATGCATCTTTTCTGAATATAATGCTATGAAACTAGAAATCAACCACAAGAAAAAATCTGCAAAGAGCATAAATACATGCTACTAAACGATGAATGGGTCAACCAAGAAATCAAAGAAATCAAAACTTAACATGGAAACAAATGAAAATGAAAACACAATAGTCCAAAATCTTTGGGATGCAGCAAAAGTGGTTCTAAGAAGGAAGTTTACGGCAATACAGGCCTACATCAAGAAGAAAAATCTCAAATAAACAATCTAATCGTATCCCTAAAGGAAGTAGAAAAAGAAGAACAAACAAAACCCAAACTCAGCAAATGGAATGAAATGATAATGATTAGAGCAGATAGAAGTTATATAGAAACTTAAAAAAAAAAATCCATTAGAACATATCAGTGAAACCAAAAGCTGGTTCTTTGAAACTATCAACAAATTTGATAAACCTGTAGCCACTTATTACAAAAGAAAGAGGATCCAAATAAATAAAATCACTAATGAAAGAGAGGAATAATAATGACCATGACAGAAATACAAACAATTTTAACAGTATTATACTAGAAGCTACATGCTAATAAATTGGACAACTTGGAAGAAATGGATAAATTCCTGGAAAACATGTAACCTACCAAAACTAAAGCAGGAATAGAATATTTGAGCAGACCAATTACTAACAATGAAATTAAATCAGTAATCAAAAAACTCCCAAGAAACAAGTCCAGGACCAGATGGCTTCACAGATGAATTTTACCAAACATTTAGAGAAGTTAATACCTATCCTTCTCAAACTATTCCAAAAAATACAAGAGAAAGGAAAACTTCCAAATTCATTCCATGAGGCCAGCATCACCCTGATCATACCAAAACCTGATAATGACACCACAAAAAAAGAGAACCATAGGCCAATATCTCTTAGGAATATAGATGCAAAAATCTTCAACAAAGTATCAGGAAACTAAATCCATTAACACATTAAAAACCCTCTGCAAAGTAGATCTACAGGGAGCATACCTCAAGATAATAAAGACCTTATATGAAACATCCACAGCCAACATCATATTCAATGGTGAAAAACAGAGCTTTTCCCCTAAAGTCTGGAACAAGACAAGAATGTCCACTCTCAGTACTTTTATTCAATATAGTACTGAAAATCTGAGCCACACCAGTCAGACAACATGAAGAAATAAAAGGCATCCAAATTGGTAAGGAAGAGGTAAAATTCTCACTATTTGCACTTGACATGGTACCACTTATAGAAAACTCCACCAAAAAATGACTAGAACTGTTAAAAAAAATTCAGTCGCAGGATACAAAGTCAAGATACAGAAATCTATTGCATTCCTATACAGTAATAATAGAGCAGCAGAAAAAGAAATTAAGAAAACAATCTCATTTACAACTGTGCCAAAAACAATAAAATATCTAGGAATAAACTTAACCAGAGGTGAAAGACCTGTAAAATACTGATGAAAGAAATTTAATATGAAGTAAAGAAATGGAGAAACATTTTATGCTCATGGATTGGAAAAAAAAATATTGTTGGGGCGCCTGGGTGGCTCAGTCGGTTAAGTGTCCGACTTTGGCTCATGTCATGATCTTGTGAGATTACGTAGGGCTCTGTGCTGACAGCTCAGAGCCGGGAGCCTGCTTCAGATTCTGTGTCATCCTCTCTCTCTGCCCCCATCCCCACACTCACGGTGTCTCTGTCTCTCAAAAATGAATAAATGTTAAAAAAAAATTTTTTTTAAAAGGAAGAACAAACATTGTTAAAATGTCTGTATTATCCAAATCAGTCTACATATTTAATGCAATCCCTATCAAAAATGCCAATAGCATTTTTCATAGAACTAAAAAAAAAATCTAAAATTTGTATGGAGCCACAGAAGACCTTGAGTAGCCAAATCAATCTTAAAAAAGAAAAATCTGGAGGTATCACAATTCCAGATTTCAAGTTACATTACAAAACAGCAGTAATTAAAACTTTATGGTACTGGCATAAAAATACACAAAATAGATCAGAAAACTCAGAAATAAACCCACAATTATATGGTCATTTAATCTTCAACAAATGGTGTTGGGAAAAATGGACAGCCACATGCAAAAGAATGAAACTTGACCACTTTAAAAAAAATTTTTTTTAAATGTTTTTATTTATATTTGAGACAGAGACAGAGAGACAGAGAGAGCATGAGCAGGGGAGGGGCAGAGAAAGGGGGAGACACACAATCTGAAGTGAGATCCAGGCTGTGAGCTGTCAGCACAGAGGCTGACGCAAGGCTTGAACTCCCAGAGTGTGAGATCATAACCTGAGCTGAAGTCAGACGCTTAACTGACTGAGCCACCCAGGCACCCAAACTTGACCACTTTCTTATACCATACACAAAAATAAACTCAAAATGGATTAAAGACCTAACTGTGAGACCTGAAACCATAAAAATCCTTGAAGACAGCACAGGCAGTAATCTTTCTGACATTAGCTGTAGCAACACTTTTGTAGATGTGTCTCCTGAGGCAAAGAAAACAAACTATTGGGACCACATCAAAATACAAAGTTTGTGCATAGCAAAGCAAACAATCAACAAAACTAAAAGGTAACCTATGGAATGGGAGAAGATATTTTCAGATACCATATCCAATAAAGGGGTAGTATCCAAAATATGTAAAGAACGTACACAACTCAACAACCAAAACCCCAAATAGCCCAATTAAAAAATGGGTGGAAAACATAGACATTTATCCAAAGAAGACATACAGATGGCCAACAGACACAGGACAAGATGTTCAACATCACTCATCATTAAGGAAATGCAAATCAAAACTACAATATCATAATGGCTAAAATCAAAGACACAGGAACAAAGTGTTGGCAAGGAGCTGGAAAAAAAGGAACACTCTTGCACTATTGGTGGGAATGCAAACTGGCACAGCCACTGTGGAAAACAGCATGGAGATTCCTCAAAAATTTTAAAATAGAACTACCTTATGATCCAGTAGTCGCTCTACCAGATATTTACCCCCAAAATACAAAAACACTAATTTAACAGGATACATGTATCCTTATGTTCACTGCAGCATTATTTACAACAGCCAAACCATGGAAGCAGTCCAAGTGTCCATCAAAACATGAATAGATAAAGAAGATGTATTCACACACACACACACATGCACATGCACACTGGAATATTATTTAAGTGTAAAAAAGAATGAAATCTTGCCATTTGCAACAAGATAGAGCTAGAGTATAATATTAAACAAAATAAGTCACTCAGAGAAAGACAAATACCATATGAAGTCATTCATATGTAGAATTTAAGAAATAAGAGGTGCCTGGCTGGCTGGCTCAGTGGGTTGGGTGTCTGAACATTTGATTTTGGCTCAGATGATGATCTCACAGTTAGTGGGTTCATGGGTTCAAGCCTGTGTCGGGCTTGGTGCTGACAGCATGGAGCCTGCTTGGGATTCCCTCTCTCCCTCTCCCTCTGCCTCTCCCCCACTCTCACACACTACCTCTCAAAAATAAATACACATAAAAAAAAAAAGAATTTAAGAAACAAACGAGCAAAAGAAAGGAAAAAAGAGAGAGACAAAACAAGAAACAGACTCTTAACTATAAGGAACAAACTGATGGTTACTAGAGGGGAGGTGGGTGTGGGGATGGAGTATACTGATCACAATGAAAAAAATAAAATAAAATGATTTAAAAAAAAAGAAACAAACACAATACTAAAGTGTAAATAGCTGTAAATGGCATTGGGACTTGGGAGGCAGTCATCTACAACATGAGTGCTGTGTAAATGACAAGTAGTTGTTCTTTTTCTGATCAGAGAAGACCAATGGCCATAAGATCAGTGAGAAACAATGCAAAGCATTATAAAGGAAGTTATGGGTGTTGATTCACTGGAAAAAAATTAGGGTACAGGGAAGACCTTCCTGACTAAAGATGGCTAAAATATAGCCCAGAAGCAAAGGACGATGGAGATGAACACAAGTGCTCTCACCCATGGGGCTGCATGATTGCCAAGCTGTTTTCTGCAAGTCCCTTTTCTCCACTTTTCATTCTAAACTTTTTCTAAGTATTCTAAAAAAGTATTCATTCTCTATGCTCTAAGAATTGATATAAAACTGTCCTCCTTTTTATGCTTTATTATGCTCTAATAATCACCCTGTTATTTATGCTTTTTCCTGATTTTACCACAGCAGCTTTAAAAATCAAACTGCAGGGGTGCCTGGGTGGCTCAGTCGTTTAAGCGTCTGACTTTGTCTCAGGACATGCTCTTGTGGTTCTTGAGTTCAAGCCCCACTTAGGCTCTGTGCTGACAGAGCCTGGAGCCTGCTTCGGATTCTGTGTCTCCCTCTCTCTCTGCCCCTCCTCTGCTCATGCTGTCTCTCTCTCTCTCAAAAATAAATAAACATTTAAATAAATAAATAGACTGATAAATAAATAAATAAATAAATAAATAAATAGATAGATAGATAGATAGATAAATAAAGTGCCAAGAAGGGCAGGACATGTAAAATGGTCATAACGTTGTTGACTCACACCTGGGAAATGCCCAATCAGGCATAATAAAGAAACCGTAATATCAAGCAAACTATGAAACCATTAATGAAAATGTCAAATCCCTCAAAAATGACATAATATCACAACACTAAGAAAAGGAAAAGACACCATGTTTGGTATCTAAGAAACATTTCCAAAAAGGAAAAGAACTAAAAGACTGTCACAACAAAATATAAACGTAATTCTTTCCAGAGTAAGCTACTGCTGTACAGTTGCTTTGAATGACTACATAATGATTTTCTTGTTAAATTTCCAGATTCTGAATTCTCATAATTGAATTGTTTATAAAATGAATGACTTCTTTTCAGGGTCACAAGAAATAACAGGTTTGAGAAAAAAAAAAAAAAGAAAAAAAACTCTTGTCAATTCAGTTCTGATGGATCCTGTTTTTCTCAAAACTGATCCTTCAACACATTAGCTTATAAAAACAGGGTAAACTGTATTATTCTGATAATGAATAGAACTAAAATTGTGAAAGACTGAATTAATAATCAGACGTTTTTTTAATCTTCTGGTTTTATTAGTAATTAGAAAGGGAAAAGGGTGGGGGGGGGTTGGTATCAGTTTGCTTGAAGAAATAAAGAGGGGAATGCTATTATAAAGAGGCACAACACTTTTATGCAAGTCTATCTGTAAGCAGAAAAATGGATTAAGGTACTCTTAAAATGAAATGGAATAACACATTATCACTACTCAACATACAATCCAAATCTTTGTTTAAGGGAATCAAAATCAAGGAAAACAGAGAAAACCTGTGTCAAAATGCTGTCATCTACATACATCCTTACCTATTCTCTGTCTCCAGTTCATTCTTGCGTAGGTTTGCATCATCCAGAAGACTCTGCAATAAGGCAATTTTTTCATTGTCTGAACCCTCTTGGTTAATTTTTAACATCTTATTCTCATGCTGAAGACGAATAAGTTTCTCCCTGAATGAACAAAAGAAAAGCTGATTATGTAGTACACTGATGCAATACTGTTACCAAAATCCAGCTATTCACAGTTACAGATTTAATGCAGAGAACAGAAATGAAAAACAAAATACTGCAAAGAATTTAGCTCTTGTAATTGGCTAAGACATTACATTCAGGTCTTCAGTACTTTCTTTTCAGAATGGATAATCTGAAGATAACAGCATCTCCAAACATCATGACTGTAATGAACGATACTTCAAAATTCTATTTCCTTTTTGGTTTAAATATTTAAGCTGTGAATGAATTTATGTATTTGTTTTTCAGTTCTCATCAAAAAACATAATCTCTAATGCTATGCTCTTGAACTTCCAATCACTTGGTGTCAAGACATAATATTCAACAAAGAAAGCCTTCAATATATGCAGTCCACCCATTCCTATAAATATGTGAAATTGTATTCTTGTTAACAAGCCATGTTCTCAGAGCTGCATCTGCTATTCATACTTAAGTTTGCACAATCTTTTCATATCATTTAATATTATACCTTAATGATAAATATAACACTTTAAATGACATGTTAAACAACATACTGCAGATGAATTGCTATTTAATCAGTGCACAATTATTTGGAATTTGTTATCAATTCTGAGCTTTGATGTGATCAAAGCGATCAGCTTTATTGGTTATTTCCTTAGGATTAATTTCTAGAAAAATATGACAATCCTGTCAAGTTGCTCAAAACAAAAGTACCACCACAAGAAAAAAAAAGTTGTAATTATGTGTGGTGATGAATGTTAACTGAACTTACTGTGGTGATCATTTCACAATATAGACATTTCAAATCATTATGCTGTACACCAGAACTAATACAATGTTATATTTCATCTCTTTTACCATTTCATTTTCTTGATGGCTCTTCTGGAGACAGAGTATATTTGACTTTGTGATGAGTCATACTCAAAAAAGCCATTTTATTTGTTGAATCTTTATCATTGTTCCTTTTCTTCAGGTTAAAAATCCAACTGCATAATCTAAAAGCTTCCTTAAAAACTGTGGTTTTTCTTTTTTTTTTTTATATAGCCCTGTATTTAGATTCATTCTACAAATTTTATTGGTCCAATAATAAAGTACCACATCAGAAGGTAGAAAAGGAAAAGGCATATAAGATGCTTCCTGTGTTGGTGCTACATTATTCTCCTTTTTATCCTCCTTAAATAAATGCCAACAATAAATATTGTCTTCATTTATTCAACAAGTAACTGAATGCCTATTGTAACTTTCAAAGTTTATGAAACCCTTACACAATCATTTCATTTAATACCCTCCCAAAGATTTTATGAAGAATCAAGGCCAGTGTCAATTTTATTTTATTTTTTTTTACTTGTTTTATTTTTTATTTTTTAAAATTTACATCCAAATTAGTTAGCATATAGTGCAACAATGATTTCAGGAGTAGATTCCTTAGTGCCCCTTACCCATTTAACCCATCCCCCCTCCCACAACCCCTCCTGTAACCCTCTGTTTGTTCTCCATATTTATGAGTCTCTTCTGTTTTGTCCCCCTCCGTTTTTATCTTATTTTTGTTTCCCTTCCCTTATGTTTATCTGTTTTGTCTCTTAAAGTCCTCATATGAGTGAGGTCATATGATTTTTGTCTTTCTCTGACTAATTTCACTTAGCATAATACCCTCCAGTTCCATCCACGTAGTTGCAAATGGCAAGATTTCATTCTTTTTGATTGCCGAGTAATACTCCATTGTATATATGTACCACATCTTCTTTATCCATTCATCCATAGATGGACATGTGGGCTCTTTCCATACTTTGGCTATTGTTGACGCTGCTGCTATAAACACGGGGGTGCATGTGTCCCTTCAAAACAGCACACCTGTATCCCGTGGATAAATGCCTAGTAATGCAATTGCTAGGTTGTAGGGTAGTTCTATTTTTAGTTTTTTGAGGAACCTCCATACTCTCTTCCAGAGTGGCTGCACCAGCTTGCATTCCCAAGGGCCAGTGTGTCAATTTTAAAAGGGGGCAAATAGTCCCCCAGAAGGTAAAAGCAATATACAGGGTTAATCATTCTCCTTCTGTCAGATACTTGGTGCCTCTCCCCTAATTTTTCATTCTTACACATCAAGGCAGGCATATAATGAAATAAATGGAATTTTAAAAATGCTATCCCTAAATAAAACTGTAAGTTAATACTGAAGGAAGAATACTAGAGAGGGGAAGATACGTCTGTCTACTGTAATATATCTTTCCCAGACAGATAAATCTTAGTGACTAATTATTTTGCAGGCTGTTGGGTAGGCATAACCTTTACTTTAGGCCAAGTGGTTTCACTGCTAAATGTCTGCTAAGAATACCCAAGCACAGATATATTAGTTTGCTGTGAATGTGCGAAATACTGTCCTACCCAAGTAGGAAAATGTCTCTAGGGCCAAATGAAGAAAGCTTCTAACAGGCTGAAAACATGGACATTTAATACTGAGTTCATGTTGAAATTATTAGTAATAATGAGTAAGAAACTCCTTTTTATACTGTAGAGGAGTAAGTTTCAATACGACTGAATGTCGTATTCTCCTTACCTTATCTCAGGTGTAACAATCTCTGCTGCCAGACTATCTGAAGATTCTTGACTTCCCAAAGGCATTAACCCTACAAATACACAAACATGGATGCAAGGTTTAAGACAGAGTATATCGATCTCCTTTAGTATCTATATGAAACACTACTTTGAGCATTAATTTTAATATCTAAAATCTTTGTTTTAGTCAAGTAAAAGACTATCACAGTTGCCTTACGTTATTATCGTTTTAACAATTTAAAACAAATTTTATGTTTTATTTTTTATATTTGAGAGAGAGAGAGAGAGAGAGAGCATGAGCAGGTGAGGGGCAGAGAGATGGAGACAGACTCTGAAGCAGGCTCCAGGCTCTGAGCTGTCAGCACAGAACCCGACGCAGGGCCTGAACTCACAAGCAGTGGGATCATGACCTGAGCTGAAGTCAGACACCCAACCGACTGAGCCACCCAGGTGCCCCTCATTTTAACAATTTTTAAGTGTACAATTGAGTGGCAATAACTATATTCACTATGCTGTGGAATCATCAACACTATTTCTAAAACTCCTTACCCAAAAACACAAATTTTGTAACCATTAAGCAATAACTCCTCATTCCCTTCTCCCTTAGCTCCTCATAACCTGTATTCTACTTTGTCTCAATGAATTTGCCTATTCTACATACCTCATGGAATCATACTAATATTTACCCTTTGGGGCCTATATTACTTCACTTAGCATAATGTTTTGAAAACTCACACATGTAGAATTTATCAGAACTTCATTCCTTTTCATAGCCACACACACACACACACACACACACACACACACACACACACACACATTTTCTTTATCCATTCCTCTATTGAGGAACATTTAGGTTGTTTCCATCTTTTGGCTACTGTGGATAATGCTGCTTTCAACACTGTTAAACCAGTATATGCTTGAGTCCTTGCTTTGAATTTTGCATATTTACGTAGGAATGGAATTGCTGGATCATGTGGTAATTTTATGTTTAACCATTTGAAGAACCACCAAACTCTTCTACCAGTGGCCTCCCATTTTACATTCCTAACAGCAATGCACAAGAGTTCCAATTTCTCCACATGCCCCCCAACACTTATTTTCCTTTCATTTTTTGGTAGTAGCCATCTAAATGGCTGTGAACTCTCATGGTTTTGATTTGCATTTCTCTAATGACTTTGATATTGAGCATCTTTTCATATGCTTTTTTGCCGCCATCTTTGGAGAAATATCTATTCAAATAACCCATTTGTAAGCTTAGCTGTTTTTTATTGTTGAGTTGTATAAGACCTTTATATATTCTGGATTTCAATCACTTATCAAATATATATATATATATACATATATATATATATACACACATATATATATATATGATTTACAAATATTTTCTCCCCATTTTATGGGTTGCTTTTTACTCTGTCAATAGTGTTCTTCGAGGGGCGCCTGGGTGGCTCAGTCGGTTAAGTGTCCGACTTCGGCTCAGGTCGTGATCTCCCAGTCCGTGAGTTCGAGCCCCATGTCGGGCTCTGTGCTGACATCTCAGAGCCTGGAGCCTGTTTCAGATTCTGTGTCTCCCTCTCTCTGACCCTCCCCCGTTCATGCTCTGTCTCTCTCTGTCTCAAAAATAAATAAACGTTAAAAAAAAATTAAAAAAAAAATAGTGTTCTTCGATGCACAGAAGTTTTAATTTTGATGAAGTCCAAATTGTTTCATTTGTTGACTTAGCTTTTGGTATCAATTCCAAGAAATCATTGCCAAATCCAAAGTCATGACAATTTTCCTCTGTTTTATAGGTTTAGCCCTTACATTAGGTCTTTTACCCATTTTGAGTCCATTTTTTTTTAAATTTAAAAAAAAAATTTTTTTTTCAACGTTTTTATTTATTTTTGGGACAGAGAGAGACAGAGCATGAACGGGGGAGGGGCAGAGAGAGAGGGAGACACAGAATCGGAAACAGGTTCCAGGCTCCGAGCCATCAGCCCAGAGCCTGACGCGGGGCTCGAACTCACGGACCGCGAGATCGTGACCTGGCTGAAGTCGGACGCTTAACCGACTGCGCCACCTAGGCGCCCCTTGAGTCCATTTTTTAAAACATGAGTTTGGATGTAGATATCCAGTTTTTCCAGCACAGTATATTGAAAAGACTTTCCTTTCCCTCACTGAATGGTTTTGACACTGTTGTTGAAAATCGACTGATGACATAAGGAAGGGTTTATTTCTGGGCTTTCTGTTCTATTCTGCTGGCCTTATATGACTGTCTTTATGCCTATACCACACTACTCCGATTGCTACCATTATATTAAGTTTTGAAATAATCAGGGTGAGTTCTCCAACTTTTTTCCTTTTTAAGACTATTTTGGCTATTCAGGATCCCTTGAGATTCTATATTAATTTTAGGATGGGTTTTTCATTTTTTTGTAAGAAGTGGCAACAGTAGTTTTCAGGGTGCAAGTCTTTGCTTCCTTGGTTAAATTTATTCCCATGTATTTTATTCTCTTTGATCCTGTAATATATAAAATTATTTTCTTAATTTCCTTTTTAGATTTTTCATTATCAGTGTTTGCATATATATTTTTGCTGCTAACGTAACTGAGCTGCATCCTACAACTTTGTTGAATTCATTTTACTAGTTCTAACGGGTGTTTTTTGTTTTTTGTGATCACGCCAACTCGAAAGATAGTTTTAGTTCTTTCCAATTTAGATTAAAAAATTTTTCTTTTGTCTAATTGGTCTGGTTAGAACTTGCTGGGCTATGTTCAATAGAAGTGCAGAAGTGGTGGTAGTTGGTAGTCTTGCTTCTGATCTTAGAGGAAAAGCTTTCAGTCTTTCATCATTGAGTTGATGTGAGCTGTGGATTTTTCACATATGGACTTCATGTTGTGGAAGTTCCCTTTCTAGCACTCTTCCTAATTTATTGAAGTTTTTTATGTTTTTTTTTTCCTTTAATGATGGTGTTAGACTTTGTCAAATGCCTTTTCTGCATCAATTGAAATGATTATGTGATTTTTCTCCCTTCATTCTCTTAATGTGATATAGTACATTGATCTTTGTATGTCTACTCTTTTTTTTTTTTAATTTTTTTTTTTTCCAACGTTTTTATTTATTTATGGGACAGACAGAGACAGAGCATGAACGGGGGAGGGGCAGAGAGAGAGGGAGACACAGAATCGGAAACAGGCTCCAGGCTCCGAGCCATCAGCCCAGAGCCTGACGCGGGGCTCGAACTCACGGACCGTGAGATCGTGACCTGGCTGAAGTCGGATGCTTAACCGACTGCGCCACCCAGGCGCCCCTGTATGTCTACTCTTATGTGAATTTCATGTTTTTCAATTACAGTAGCTTTATAGTAAGTTTGAAATCAGAATGTGATTTCTCCAACCTTTTCCTTTCCAAGATTTTTTTTCTTGGTTATACTGGTTCCTTTGTATTTTCACATAAATTGAATAAGTGTGTCAATTTCTACAAAGGAAATCTGCTTAGAATTTGATTGGGATTGCACTGAATCTTTATTATTCAATAAAGTCAATATTAAGAGGACTGCAGTCTTAACTAGAGTGAATTTTCTGAGACCTGAACATGGATTGTCTCTCCATTTATTTAGATCTTTAGCTTGGCAATGACTTAATAGTTTTCAGTGTACAGGTCTTCTGCTTGTATTTTTTTTTTTTTAATTCAAATCCAAGTTAGTTAACATACAGTGTAATAATTATTTCAGAAACAGAATTTAGCAATTCATCACTTACATGTAACACCCAGTGCTCATCTCAGCAAGTGTCCTCCTTAATGCCCTTCACCCCTTTAGCCCTTCCCCCCACTCAAACCCTGGAGCAAATGCAGAGTTTGCTCTTTGCATTTAAGAGTTTCTTATGGTTTGCCTCTCTCTGTTTTTATATTATTTTTGCTTCCCTTCCCTTATCTTCATCTGTTTTGTATCTTAAATGCCACGAGTGAAATCACATATTTGTGTTTCTCTGATTGACTTATTTTGCTTAGCATAATATACTCTAGTTCTATCCACATTGTTGCAAATGTTATGCTTCTTTATTAAACTTACTCCTAAGCATTTTATTCTTTATGCTACTATTGTAATTTCATTTCCAGATAATTTACTCATAGTACACAAAAATATAATTGGTATTTATATACTGATCTTATTATATATTGAGGCCTTGCTGAACTCATTTACTAGTTCTGTGATTTTTTTTTTTACGTCCTCCTTTCTAATCTGAATGTGTTTTATTTCTTTTTCTTGCCTGACTGCAAGAACCTCTGATACGACAATGAAAAGAAGCAGCAAGAGTGAACATCCTTTATGCACCCCCATGTTTACCGAAGCATTATTTACAACAGCCAAATTATGGAAGCAGTCCAAGTGTCCATTGATAGATAAATGGATAAAGAAAATGTGATATTCATTATATATATATATATATATGTATATACATATATATATATATATATAATGCAGCCATAAAAAAGAATGAAACCATGCAATTTGTAACAACATAGAGGGAGATAGTATAATTCTAAGTGAAATAAGTCAGAGAAGGACAAATATCATATGATTTCACTCATATATGAAATTTAAGAAACAAATGAACAAAAGAAAAAAAAAGAAGAAACAATACAAAAAACAAAATGCTAACTATGAAGAACAAATTGATGGTTGCCAGAAGGGAGGTGGGTGGGGGGATGGGTGAAATAGGTGAAGGGGATTAAGGAGTACACTTAGAATGAGCACTGAGTAATGTACAGTATTGTTGAATCACTATATTGTACACCTGAAACTAGTTTAACACTGTATGTTAACTATGCTGGAGTTTAATAAATAATAACACATAGAAAATAGTGATCATCCTTGCCTTGTTCCTGATCTTAAGGAAAACATTTAGTATTCACCATTAAGTAAGTTAGCTGTAGGTTTTTCATAGATGTCCCTTATTAGGTTGAGGAAATTTCTTTCTATTGAAGCTTGCTGAGAGTGTTTCTCACAAATGGTGTCACCATTTTTTTTAACTTAATGACATAACATACATCTCTCTCCAGGTCAGGCATATAAGATATAGTTCTTTTTTTAAATGGCTCTACAGTTTACAATTGAATGAGACTTTTAGGTTGTTTCTAAATTTCACTATTATAAACGACGATTTAATTCATTAGGGTAAATTTTTTGAGCAAATTTGCTAGGTCAACGACATATACATAAATAAGGTTAAAACATATAGGCTTATAGGTAGCAAAGAAACAAAAGTGTAAGTTTACATGAGATAGCCTCTTTGATATGGGGGCTGAGAGTTAAGGAATTAAGGTTTAGGCTGATTCTTAAAATTTGGGAAAAACTTATACAGTAGATTAGAGATACATGAAAGGATTACCAAGCAGCAATGAGTATCCAATTATATTCAGAAATAATTTTTGGTGAAGACAAGCAAGATATAGAATTTTCTCAAAAGCAAAAATCTACTACTGACTACTTCAAACTAAAAAGCCTCTCCATAGCAAAGGAAACTGAACAAAATGAAAAGACAATGCACTAAATGTAAGAAAATATTTGCAAACAATACATCTGATAAGGGGTTAATATAAAAACATTTAAAGAGCTCATACAACTCAACTGCAAAAAAAACAATTAAGAAATGAGCAGAGGATCTGAATAGACATTTCTCTGAGGAAGACATCCAGATGGCCAACAGGTACATGAAAAGATGCTGAACATCACTCATCAGGAGGGAAATGCAAATCAAGACCACATGAGCTATCACCTCACACCAGTCAAAAGGACAAGAGATAACAAGCGTTGATGAGAATGTGGAGAAAAGTGAACCCTTGTGCACTGTTGGTGGAATGTAAGTTGGTGAAGCCATTGTGGAAAACATAAATTAAAAATAAAACTACCATATGATCCAGCAATTCCTCTTCTGAGAATTTAATCACAGAAAATGAAAATACTAACTTGAAAAGATACCTGTGCCCTCATTATTTACAATAGTTAAGACATGGAAGCAGCTTAAGTTTCCATCAATTGATATATAAACGAATTGTGAGATTATATATATATATATATATATATATACATATATATATATACATACATACATACACACACACATATGTACATATGAACTCCATAAGAAGGAAATCTTGCCATTTGTGATATGATGCATCTTGAGAGCAATAAGCTAAGTGAATAACTCAGACACAGAAAGACCAATATTGTGTGATTTCATTTATATGTGGAATCTAAAAACAAAACAAAACAAAATAAAAAATACAAAAAAAACAAGCCACAGCTACAGAGAACAGATTGGTGATCGCCAGAGGTGACATATGAGGGGGTGGGCAAAATGGGTCAAAAGGTACAAACTTCCAGATATAAAATAAATAAGTCACACAGATATAATGTATAGCGTGGTG
Source organism: Herpailurus yagouaroundi (assembly GCF_014898765.1). Classification (NCBI taxonomy): domain Eukaryota; kingdom Metazoa; phylum Chordata; class Mammalia; order Carnivora; family Felidae; genus Herpailurus; species Herpailurus yagouaroundi. The sequence continues at coordinate 1,710,944 of NW_024412376.1, forward strand.
ACTATAGTTAATAACACTATATTGCATACTGAAAGTTGTTGAGAATAAGTTAAAAGTTCTAATCACAAGAAAACAAATTTTGTAACTGTGTATGTTGACGAATGTTAGACTTCGTGTGGTGATCATTTCACAATAAATACCAATATCGAATCATTAGGTTGTACACTTGAAACTAATACAATGTTATGTTAATTATACCTTAATTTAAAAAAGGAAAAAAAAAGATAAAGATATATAACTGTCTTTAGCTGGCCCTGGTTAATTTGGAACAGAGAAAAAAAACTTTAGGCAATCTGAACTGGTGTTTGACAAGCTTTCACCATTAAGAAAAGATGGTGGTGATCAGAACACAGTTAAATGGCTGTGAGGTGGGCTGTGTAAGCTGGAAAATGAGGCCAGAAGAGAGCTGATCAACAGAAATAGAAACCACAGACGGGGGGGGGGCGCCTGAGTGGCTCAGTCAGTTAAGTGTCCGACTTCGGCTCAGGTCGTGATCTCACGGTTCGTGAGTTCGAGCCCCGCATTGGGTTCTGGGCTGACAGCTCAGAGCCTGGAGCCCGCTTCAGATTCTGTGTCTCCCTCTGTCTGCTTGCACTCTGTCTCTCGCATTGTCTCAAAAATAAGTAAACATTAAAAAAAAATTTTTTTTAGGAACAACAGAGAGGGGGTTAAAGGTGAAATGCGGTAGGCAGAAGGAATGAGGAGGAGAAAAAGGAGGTTGTAGTCAGAGGAGAGGAAGAATTCCAGTTTTGGGTAACTGAAAAGCCAAGGGCAGGTTACTGGAACAGGGGTGAACAAACTGAAGCTGTACAAGTCACCGTTCAGGCTCCACATCTGCCAGCATGACGACAAAAGTGGAAGGGACTAACTTCGAGCTAAGTGCTGCTCTTTCCCTGTGAGAAGAGCAGAGTTCTACTTTGTACAGAAGTCCTGTAATGCATTGATATCCACCTCACATCTCAGGTGAAAAAAAAAAACCACTGACTGACTTTTAAAAGAGGTCATAAGAAACTTTCCAGAATAGAATTTTCCAGGTTTATTAACACAGATGATTTAACAAATGTTTATGCTTTTGATCTAATAAAATTCAAATATTTACATATAATTAAAATACAAAATAAGCCAAGTAAATCTGGTCTTATTAACTATAGCCTATTTGCCACAAAATCTGGGTAACAGTTTATATCAACTTCATGCCTCTTCACCAGTTTTTCATTTTCATCCACTGGTGCAGGCATCTTAAAATGAATCAAAAATTTCTACTCATACTGTAAAAAATAAATGATCTTGCTTGAGCTACTGAAATGTTTTTACCTTGAGTTGTGAGCTGTCCTTCTTGTGCCTGTACACAACGAAGCTCTTCAATGGTTTCCTTCAGAGAATCCCTTTCTGTTCTTAACCTCTGGAGGGACATCAAAAATAAGGAAAGTTAGCTTTACGTTTTATGAATTTATTCATCAGTGGTCTTTGCCTTACCTAAGAGAGTGATGAACAGTAGGGAACGTGGACATGTTTCATGTTTTGATTTTCCATAGAAAGATCATAAAAGGACAAAATTACAACAAATTTAATATTTAACAATATTAAATATCTACTATTTGCAAGGCAATATGTTATACACAGTTAAACATAAGAAAGAAAACTGTTTACTCCAGTACATTATATAAAGTACATTATATAACATTCTTTTCATGAGACATAAAAAGATCAAAGAGCTAAGACTAAATATTCATCAACCATGACAAAGTAAAAATATTTTTAAAAGATTCAAGATATGATGAACAACAACAAAAAGAATTGTATCCTCTCAATTATACAGAAAAGAGAAAAGCTATTCAAATTTATAGAAAGTCATGAGCAGAACAATGTATGAGAAACAAAAGTGGTAGAAAACATAAAAGTATACAAAAGAAATTAGAGTGGAAGTAAAAACATTCTTTTAATCTTTTATTTTACATTTATTTCTGAAACACAAATGTAAATCTTCTATAATTTAAAAACAAATAGGATCTCTAATTTTTAAATTTATAAATAGAAGGAATTATTATAGTCCAAATATGAATTAAATGTCATTGTCTTAATTTTAGCAGTGTTCAAAACCAAAGTGCCTAATACATATATACTCACATCTTTTTCTTTTTGAAGACTGTCAACTTTTTCTTTTAGCCGCTTATATTCAAAATCTAATTTATCTGCTTTCTTCGATTCTTCAGATAATCTATTTTGTAGTTCTACTACCTGATACAGAAAGGTACCATTAATTTTTAAAATTTGAAACATTGGAAATTATCACTATTTTCTTCCACAGAGCTATGAAAACTACCCCCTCCAGCAACAAATATCAAAAAGAAAAAAAAAAGTGTACAATATAGCAGCCTAACCCAACAGAGAGAACAAGTAACAAAAATCTGCTCAGACATTATGGGTTCTAAAATCTAATTCTCCAAAGTAGCAATGTACAAAATTACAAAGAATGTACAGTATAGACTTTCATTTCCTGTACTACACATAACAGAGGGGTCTGAAACTCAGCACAAAGCAAAAGAAATGCTAGGGAACAAAAAACCCGATTGCACAGCTGTGCTTACAAGAAAGTAAGAGAAAGCTTCAGGGCCTGAAATGAGTAGGAAGTCTGTAGGGAAGCTACAGTTTCCACGAAGCACCAACTGCTAATACCAGGAAACTAGAGCTTTGAATGTAAAGGAAGACCAGTTGTTTAACCATCTTGGGCTCTAAAGGTACTGAGTCAGTAAACAGGTAGGTTAAGAAAAAATCCATTAGCTGGAAAAAATCAGTAAGGAAGCTTGCCTGTCATAAAGTGAGTGCTCTGGGTTTAAACAAGTATAACTTGAAAGTTTGTAACTATGGCCTACTAACATGTAGATTTGTGTTTCCATTTTTACCACAGGCTTTATCCAGCAAATCCTAACCCAGGCAATTAATTTAAAGTTGTCCTGGTTGGTAGTGCTGTGACAAATCTGGCATACACAAAACATTGTTTGGAAGAATACAACATCAACCAAAACCTCCTAGTATTCCTGAAGATAAAGAGGAGCCAAATGAAAGAGCAAAGGCCATAAAGAAGCCACCATGAACACCATTAACATTAACAACACTAACAACAAACTAGTAGAATAAGACCTGAAAGGATTTCAGATTGGAACTATTAGTTATAAAATAGTAGGTTTAATACTTAAAGAAAATAAAGATGGAAATCTAAATTAAGAAAGGAAGATGATCAGGCAGGTTTGAAAGAACACTCAAAGAACTTTTGGAAAGAAAAATATTATCATTGAAAAACAAAGTGTATTAAGCTCCAGATCAGAAATAGGTGGAGAGAATTAGTGTATTACAGAATTTCACTGCAATATTTCTAGTTGTAGATTCCTTATTTAGTTTGTTATTCACTGTAAATACTACCTCTGATGTCCTTCATTAGTTCTAAAACAATGTTCATGCATCCTTTTCCTCAAATAACATCTTTTTATATTTCTTGCTGTTCTCTTTTCTGGAACTCTAATTGGATCATCTGATTTTAATTTAACATCTTTTAATGTCACATATAGTTTCTTTGGGCTACATTTATTTTGGGTAGTTTCTCAGTCCACATTCAAGTTAACTAATTCTTTCAACTTTAGTGTATGTTGAAAATTGAGTAATAAAATGTTGGGAAGAAATATACCCAGGGGGCGCCTGGGTGGCTCAGACGGTTGAGTGTCTGACTTCAGTTCAGGTCATGATCTCATGGTTTGAGTTCAAGCCCCACATTGGGCTCTGTGCTGGCAGCTCAGAGCCCGGAGCATGCTTCAGATTCTGTGTCCCCCTCTCTCTCTGCCCCTCCCCTGCTCACGCTCTCTGTCTCTCAAAAAATAAACATTAAAAAATAAATTTAAAAAATAAAGAGAAATATACCCAGCAAAAAACTTGCCAGTATTCATGGTGCACAGAGCTGTTCTACTAAATCTTCTCCAACTCATTTTAAGCTAGTATAGTTTTGATGCCAAAATCAGATAAGGAAAGTATGAGATAGAAACCTTCAAGTGAATCATAGAGGCAAAATATTCTAAATAAAATGAACAAAGCAAATCTAATGATGTGAAACCAATAAATCTGCAGTGACTAAATGAGTTTTGATTCAGGAATGCAAGGATAGCTTAAGCAGAGACAATCCATTAATATAATTCATCAACATTAATAGAAAGGAAGAGCAGAATAGGAGTATCTCAATAGTGCAGGAAAAGGAGCTGATTACGTTTAATATCCATTTAAAATAGACACCCTGAACAATATATGCTAATACACTGGCAAAACATTTAAAGCATTCTGTATAAAATCAACAAGAAATGGTTGCCTAATATGATTACTTCTATTCTGAGTTGTATTACAGGTCAAACATGCTGACTGAGAAGGAAAAAAATGGTATGGAATAGAAAAAGAGAAACAAAACTATTTTATTTGTATTTTATATGACTTCTGACAAGAGATACTGCAGACATTACTAGAAGTAATATGAGAATCTGGCATGGTTGTAAAATGACATAAACATCGGTTTCAATTGCATAAATAAACAACAAACTGAAAATGGTATCCTTTCTTTTGCTAATTGCAGTTATAAAATCTGAACAAGGTACCTAAGAGTAAATGTAATATGTGCATGACATTTAAAGAAAATTACAAAACTGAAAGACACTGAAGATCTAAATAAATGGAAAGATATATTGATCAAATAGGAACATTCATTGTCATAAAGATGTCAATTCTCCCCAAATTAACCAACAAGAGTCAATGCAATTATAATTCCCAAAAGTTTTGGGTATTTAGGTAAGGAAAAGTTCTAAGAGACAGTTTTGAAAAAGAACAAGGTGTATTATCAAATATTAAATTACTAAAAATTTATAAATAATAAGACAGTGGGGTATTGTGTCAGAATAGACATATAAACCAATGAAACAGAAGAGAGTACCCAGAAACAAACTCACATTTAAGATGGAAACTAGGTATGTGATAAGATGGACTTGCAGGTCATTGTGGAAGAAACGGACTACTAAATAAATGCCACTACGTTGACTGGTTGCCTACACAGACAATGAAGTATTCAAATGGATCCTTAATCTAGCATCCTACACAAAAATTAATTATGTGTGATTTAAAGAACTAATTGTGCACAAAACTAACTTTAAATCTTTGTTAAGAAAACAGAGGTTAGTCTTACATCTTTATGTAGGAAATTATTTAAGACAAAAGACAAAATATTTAAGACAATATCATAAAAAGATATTTAAAGTTAATCTCCAAAAAGATAAAGAGAAAGGTCACAGAATGGTAGGAAATAAAAATAGCAAGTGTAATTGACAAAAGATTAATAGCAAGACCATATAAAGAACTTTCAGAAATCAGCAAGAAATAACACAATTTTAAAAATGAATAGAAGATTAAAAATGGGCAATTCACAAAAGAAATGTAATCAGTAAATATATTTGTAATTAGGGTAATGCAAAGTATAATCATGAGGCGACACGATTTCATATTCAACCAACTGGCAAAATTTCAAGTATGACAATACTATGTGTTGGTGATGATGTGGAACAACAGGGATTCATACAAACTTCTGGTTAGTAATATAATCATTTTGAAGAGCAATTTAGCAGTATCTCATTAAATGAAGATACTCTAGGAAGAAATTCCTTATAGCTGTAAAACTTTCACACATGTATAGAAGAGGACATATTCAATACTATTCATTGTGATATTTCTTGTAATTAAAAGAAATGTTGAAACATCCTATGTTGTCCTTCAATAGGAAAATGGATAAACTGTGGTTTCGTGACTCAACAGGATACTGTATAGCAGTACATATGAAACGAATAAAGCTATACCTGTCAACATAAACAAATTTCACAAATATACTGAGCAAAGTAAATCACAGAAGTCTTTTTACTATATCATTTATATAGTTCTGAAACATGTCAAAAATGTTACACATTATATACACACACACACACACACACACACACACACACACACACACACACACATATATATACATACGTACATACATATACACATACGTGAGTAAATATATATGCACCAAAAGAATAAAGAGATGCACGGGAAAGAAAACTACAAAACAGCATAGTGGTTACTATAATGAAGAGGGTAAGAGTATGTTTTATTTTTTTAAGCATAGATACTTATATTATTCTTTTACTTTTGTGTATTTCTTAAGTATTACATAATAACTTAAAAATAAAAAACAATAAAAAGATTTGCTATAGAGACTAGTTGGTAACCTCTGGATAAGAACTAAGTTTTAATGTTAGCTACACTGGAATTAAAATTAAGAACTTAGTAAGAAAAAAAGAACGAAGTTTCCATAGGTAAAAAACAGAATACTGTGAAAACAAAAGTCAGTGGATTTTTGGTAAGCCACAGTATTATAATGGAAAGCTTGCTTGAAAACATCATTAAGAAACTTTGTTACTATTCTTTTTACCTGTCTCTTATATGTCTCAAGTTGACTTCGAGCTGCATTGGCTTTTCTTAACTCTTCCTCTAGACTGACAGTGTTCTGCATATACATAGTATTCTTTTCTTCTAAGAGTTTAACCTGACGCCTCAAATCACCAAGATCTTCTAGCTTCTTTTTATATGATTCCACTTGGCCTTCTAGTTTAGACACTTTATCAGAAGAATGTCTAGAATGAGATGGGAAATCAGAAATCAGAAACACATCCAGAGTTGTAAAGCTGTTTTAATAGTGCTAAACCAAGAGGGACTGCCAGAAAAGAACACATTCAAATGAAGTTGTAAGACCAAAGGTGACTCTAGATTAATGTTTTGTTCAGGCTAAAAAATATGACCAAAATTACAGCAAAACTTGTAATGGAGAATGTCATATAATTTCAGGAAAGCAAGTGGTGGTGGTGGGGTGTGTGTAGGGGGGTAGCCAGCACAGTGACATGTAGCAAAGAAGCAAAATAAATTGTGCAGTGTCCAAATGATTTGGCAATTAGAATGACATTAGTGACCAAAGGAACAGCCATTTCTGTGCAGCAGTGGGGGTAGGAGAGGGCACATTTTAAGGAGTCAAGGAGAGAATGTAAATTTTACCTTGTGTAATCTAAATTTGTTCTGGAGGGAAGGAGAGAGGAGTAAGTCTTTTTTCTAAGATGAGAGACCTAAACATATAAATATATGCTAAAGTGGGAGATCCAAATGCAAAGAGAAATGATAACAGATGGAACACAGTCCTTGTGTAAGCAAGAAGTATTGAGACCCAGAGCACTGAAGAAGGAATCAGCACTGGACATGAGAAAGAATGACAAGTCTACATTCTAAAAACAAAAATGAAAAGATAGGTGGGAATGCAGGGCAGTTAGAGGTGCAGGAAGTACAGGGCATGGAGAGTCCCCACAGCTCATGGTTTTTCCTTGATGCAGTAGGAGACAATGTCATCTACTGAGACTAAAGCATTGAGAGGTGGGGGGGGTGGGGGGGGGGGTGGGTGTCCAGGTAAAAAGAGTTATGGAAATAGGTGCTAGCTATGAGAGAAATGGGAGACAGAGCTCTCTATCATGAGCAGCAGAATGGTGGACCACAGGTAAGAGCCCAAGGAAGAGTAAAGATCATGGCTTTGTAGTAGGACAAAACTGTATCACTATGTGATTTTCTCTATTCATTCTCAGTATTCAAAGAGCAAAAGTGTAAATGGCTGGAATGATCCGACAGAAGATAGATTATACAAGTGGAATGGTGGCAAATTGAGGTGGCAGAGAGTGAAGGCACTTAGTTCTCTAAGTGAGTCGAGGTGCAGGTAAACTGGTCCAGCAAGGAAATGATGCCTCCTGGGGTGTGACAGTATCCGAGAAAGAGGAAGACTGAGTGAGCAGAGGACTTGAAATTAAAGAAAAGGAGTCATAATAAGAAAAGCTCCAGAGCTACACAAGTATTTAGTGATGGTCGGAGACTAGTTTCTATTTAACAAACATTTATACAGCACTTACTTGACATATGCTGTTCCAAAGATTTAGAAATAAAAACTTACTTAGTTCTGCATCTAAATCTGAGGTGGGAGGTGTATTATCTCCATTTTACAGATGAGAAAATGGTTACATGAGAGGTTAAATAAATGATAGCACTGGAATCTGAACCCAGTTAAATACCCTGCTATGCTCAGAGATCCTAGAGTTTATAACATAAGTGGCAGAGCTGTTCTGGGTGATGACAGGCCTGAGAGGTCACAAACATGGGAAAACTGTTTACCTAAGAACATCTATTTCATCTTTTAAAGACTGAGCATCATCTGCCAAAGTGGTTAGTTCATCATTCTGTTGCCGGAGTTCAGAGATTTCCTTTTCTAACTCTTCACAGCGTATACGATAATCATCTTTGGCTGCTTCTAGTCTGTAATCAAAACAAAATAGACCAAGAAAGTACTATTTATTGTCTAATAATTCTCCTTAGAACAGCAAAAGGAAATAAAAAACATGAGAATACACTCTTGAACCTGTCTCCTACTTCTGTGACCATAAGCTCTATCTTCAAGTTTTAACTATCCTGAAAATGGATTCCACTGGTCCAAGGCTTATGGAAACATAACAACTGATTATCACTCCTCTGTTCAGAAAGCTAGACATCACGTAATATTTTTCCAAATACAGAACATAAAATTTATTTAAAGTTTTATTTGTGACCATGAAATTAACAGATGTTCCTTGTTGAAAATTTATAATACAGAAAAGCAAGAAAAAATATGTATTAATCTAAGTAGATAATACTGTTAATTAACATTTTTGAGTATATCCTCTAGTTTGGTTGCTATTCATAGGTCTTTTCCCCTCTAAATATGGATAATACCGTTCATACCTCTTATTTTATTTCGCTTTAACATAAATCTTTCCTTTTGATTTACAGGATTGTCTCTAATGTCACAAATATTTATTGTTGATTATTTATTTTTTTTATTTGAGAGAGAGAGAGAGAATGAGAGTGAGTGAGCATACGAGTGGCAGAGAGGGGCAGAAGAGGGCAGTCTGACGTGGGGTTTGATCCCCTGAACACTGAGAATCAGGACCTGAGCTGAAATCCGAGTGGGATGCTCAACTGACTGAGCCACCAGGTGCCCCCAACTTTTAAAAATTTTTTTTGAGAGAAAGAGGGAGCCTAAGTGGGGAAGGATTGGAGACAGGGAGAGAGAGAGAGAATCTTAAGCAGGCTCCATGCCCAGCGAGGAGCCTGACCAACCACGAGATCATGACCAGCACAGAAATCAGGAGTCGGACGCTTAACCAACTGAGCCACCTAGGCGCCCCCTCAGGTGTTCCTTTATTTACTTTCAATTTTATTTATAGAAGTATTTCAATTTAACAGAAATTCTTAATTTCTATGTAATTCTATTGATGCATTTTCTACCTTATAGTTTTCACTTTTGGTGTATGATTATAAAGCTTTTTTCTTTTATATAAAACATAAAAATATTGCAAATATTTTAAAATATATTTAAATATAAATAAATTTAATAAATAAATTTTAATAATTTAACAAATAAATTTTACTATAAATAAATACAAATTTAAATTTAAATATACACATATATAATAAAATATTATAAAAATATTTTATATTTCTTGTTAGTACTTAACAGGGTTTCTTTTTTTTTTTTAATTTTTTTTTTAATGTTTATTCATTTTTGAGAGACAGAGAGAGACAGAGCATGAGCGGGGGAGGGGCAGAGAGAGAGACACACACAGAATCCGAAGCAGGCTCCAGGCTCTGAGCTGTCAGCACAAAGCCCGAAGTGGGGCTTGAACTCACAGACCGCTAGATCACGACCTGACCTGAAGTCAGACGCTCAACCGACTGAGCCACCCAGGCGCTCCCAGGGTTTCATTTTTAACACTAAAATTCTCAATTCGCCCTGGAATTAACTTTAGTATATGATGTAATATAGGAATCAAACTTTTCCTGCCAAAATATTTGCCTATTATCCCAAAACCATTTAACAAATAATTTAATCTTTACCTATTGATTAAAAAATGCCACCTTTGTCATATTAGAAATTTATGTATACACTTGGGTCAGTTTTCTGGATCTGCATTTGTTACTGGTTTGTCTACTTTGCTGCACCAATACCAAAATTAGTACAGGTGTGTAACATTTCAACAAAGGACATGGCAAGCACTCCCTCATTATACTTTGAGTGTAAACGTTCTGGGAATCTCCTGCTCATCAATACTTCTGGCTGAACACAAAATGTGAATTGGAATCAAGTTCAAATTATATAATAATTTAAGAGAAAATGGCATTCTTACAATGCGCCGTTAAAAACGTGTAAAAAAACCAAAGTAAACAAACAGATGTTATCGTTCTCCATATACTGTGAGATACTTTTTATGTACGACTAAGAAGTTTTTGTTGTACAGTCCCTCATATTCCTTTTAAATTTTATTATTCCTTGGGTACTTATAAACTTACAAAAGCAAGTTTTTCCTGATGATCCTACCTAGTTATTACCAGAACATCTTATGACCTATACAAATGTCTTATAGTTACTCTCTTCCCATTAAGTGTTTACCGGTTCTGAGAACTTTTGGTTGATTCACTTCACATTTTCTAGGTGGACCAACCTATTATCCATAAATAATGATCATTTACTTTTTGTCATTCCAAAATTTTATCTTATTTTTATTTCATTTTCTAGAAATAACTAAATTGTATCTGTGTGCCAGGCAATATTCTCAGTACTTTTCACATGTTAACTCATTTAATACAAAAATTCTAGAAAGTAAGTAATTATTAGACCATCTTACAGTGAATGAAATGGAGGCATGCCCAAAGTTACACAGCTACTAAGTGGCAAAGCCAGGATTTTTGGAATGTCTAGAAAAAAACTCAAATACTATATTAATACAAATTATCATCTTGTTCTTTACTGAGAATTTCACACACCAACCTTATTTTGTACTATTCCTTCTCCTTTAACTTATGGATTGAAAGAGCTAAAATAAGAAATTTAATATTGTTAAATTGTTATTGGGGCGCCTGGGTGGCGCAGTCGGTTAAGCGTCCGACTTCAGCCAGGTCAAGATCTCACGGTCCGTGAGTTCGAGCCCCGCGTCGGGCTCTGGGCTGATGGCTCAGAGCCTGGAGCCTGTTTCCGATTCTGTGTCTCCCTCTCTCTCTGCCCCTCCCCCGTTCATGCTCTGTCTCTCTCTGTCCCAAAAATAAATAAACGTTGAAAAAAAAAATTGTTATTGTAATAGACTTAATAACAGGTTAACGATCCTGGGATAAAGTTTATTGTAATAAAGTACCAATTGAAGTTGCTGTTGTTTTATTTAGGATTATTTAAAAAATACTCATATATCAGGTGTTAGTATTTTTTAAAATTATTTTTGTTGGGTTTGATGTAAGGGAAGGAAAAGTGGAAGTAAATTCTTATGCTCCAGATGTTATCATTGTCTAGAAAATTGGATTTAACCGCCCCCCCACCAACTATTTACTTTTAAATATTTGAAATCTACAATTTGAAAGACTAGTTCATGAATACCTGCACACCCTTTGCTAGGTTCATCTACTTGTTGTTAACATTTTGCCTCATATGCTTTCTCTCACTTTATGGGTAAACACATAAAATACACACGTACATTTTTTTTTGAGAACTATCATAAAGGAAGCTACAGAGGTCATGACCCTTCACCCCTAAATACTACAGCAGTAAGGATAGTCTTACCATCATCGCAATACCATCATTATATCTAAGACAATTAATATTAATTTATCTAATATGTAGTCCATATTTATCCAACTGTAGTAAAAATGTTCCCTCTTTCCACTTTGATCCAAGATCCAAAGAAAAATTTTCACATTATCTTTAGTTGTATTATCCCTTTTGTATTTCCTTCCTTTTGTTTTTTATAATATTGACTTTTTTGATGGGCTGCTGGGTGGCTCAGTCAGTTAAAGTGTCGGACTTCAGCTCAGATCATAATCTCGCAGTTTGTGGGTTTGAGCCCCAGGTCGGGCTCTGTGCTGACAGCTCAGAGCCTGGAACCTGTTTCAGATTCTGTGTCTCCCTCTCTCTCTCTCTGCCCCTCCCCCACTTGCAATCTGTCTCTCTCTTAAAAATAAACAAACATTTAAAAAATATAAAAAAATAAAGAGAAAAAATAAACTCCTATTTTATTGACTTTTTTGAGTAGTCTTACCCATCTTTAAGGATATTCCTTATTCTGATTATTTCTTCATGATTACATTCAGGTTAAATATCTGGCAAAAATACTATACAAGTGACACTGTGTACCCTGTGGGTGGTGCTACTTAGTTTGATGATTTAATTAAATGGTAACTGCCAGATCCCTCCATTAGAAAAATATATTGTCCCTTTTGTAATTAAAAATAATCCATGAGGGGCGCCTGGGTGGCTCAGTCGGTTAAGCGGCTGACTTCGGCTCAGGTCATGATCTCGGGGTCCATGAGTTCAAGCCCTGCGTCGGGCTCTGTGCTGACAGCTCAGAGCCTGGAGCCTGTTTCAGATTCTGTGTCTCCCTCTCTCTGACCCTCCCCCGTTCATGCTCTGTCTCTCTGTCTCAAAAATAAATAAACGTTAAAAAAAAAAAATTTAAAAAAAAAATCCATGAGGGGTGCCTGGGTGGCTCAGTCAGTTAAGTATCTGACTTCAGCTCAGGTCATGATCTCACGGCTCATGAGTTCAAGCCCCCCATCAGGCTCTGTGCTGACCGCCTGGAGCCTGCTTTTGATTCTGTGTCTCCTTTACTCTCCCCTCCCCTACTCATGCTCTGTCTCTCTCTCTCTCTCAAAAATAAATAAAAACATTAAAAAAATTAAAAGCACAATACCACTATCACATATATTAAAATTAATAATTTCTTCAAAAAAAATCTATGAGAGTTAAAACTTTAAAGCTCGTATCAATGCTCAAAAAAGAAAAAATATGAAAGATACAAGGTTATAATACAGATAACCCAGAAGAATTATATTTGACTATAAGGAATAATAAATACTAAGAGGTATAAATATGTAGTGCTGATAAGTACTTGAATTGTTTAAGTGCTTCAAAATAATAATTGCAATATGTACTACAACATGTATTCTGGAACAAATAAAAGACTTAGACACTATATCCTTCATAATGAATACACAGGACAATTCTAAATACCACTTCCCCAAACCATACTTTAAAAACTAGCCACAATTTAGGGACACCTGGGTGGCTCAGTTGGTTAGGCATCCTACTCTTTCATTCAGCTCAGGTCATGGTCTCACAGTTCAGGAGTTAGAGCCCTGCGTTGGGCTCCATGTACTGACAGTGCGGAGCCTGCATGGAATTCATTCTCATTCTCATTCTCATTCTCTCTTTCTCTCTCTCTCTCTCTCTCTCTCTCTCTCTCTCTCTCTCTCTCTCCCCCCCCCCCGTCCACCCCTCAACCCCCCTTCAAAACAAAACAAAACAGAAAAAATACTAGCCATAATTTAGAAACAAAAGGGTACAGTCATACTTAGATTTTACTATCTACCAATTCTGTCTTAGAAGGTCAAGATTAAGATGAAGGGTTCTCAAACTTTTTGGTCTCAGGACCTCTTCACACTCTTAAAATTACTGACATTTGAAAGAACTTTTGTTTACGTAGGTTTTATCTATGGATATTTACTTATCATATTTAAAACTTAATACAGAAACACCTAAATATATTGAAAAGGACAGTAATAAAACTATTATATCAATATAGACAACACATCATTTATGAAAAATAACTGTATATCCTAAAACACAAAAATAGGGAGAAGAGTGGTGATGTTTTACATTTTTGTGATTCAAATAATCCAGTTTCACAGGAAACAGCTGGGCTGTCATAGCTATTTCTATATTCACCTGTTGTGACACCTTTTTGGCTGAAATGTATGAAGGAAATCCACCCTTGCACAGACATTTAGGTAGAAAAGGGATGGGCTGGAAGCCTCTCTGAAAGGGTCTCTGCAAACCTGCAGGGGCCCACAGACCATATCTTGAATTGCTCATGTAGACCACAGGGGATGGACTATTTCTAAGGTTTCAGAAAAGACTTAAATATAGTTTTTTGTTTTTTCCTGTTAAAGCAAAATATATGTCTTACTGCTAAATCCTTTAATTGTGTGGATCTGTTTTATCTGGCAGGATGCCAAATTTTTCCTTTTCTCCTTTTCCCTTTCACCATCCAATTGCCAAAGGGTGATTCTCCCTTCCTCTTAGCCTTTTCCTCTCCCAGAAGATGTGTTTAGAAAACAGTCCCTTTAAATTAGCTTGCCCTTTAAATAAGCCTATCTCTATAAATCATGGACCTGGCCTTTTTATTGTGTCCCTTTATTTTTTTTTTATTTTTATTTATTTATTTATTTATTTTTTTCAACGTTTTTATTTATTTTTGGGACAGAGAGAGACAGAGCATGAACGGGGGAGGGGCAGAGAGAGAGGGAGACACAGAATCGGAAACAGGCTCCAGGCTCTGAGCCATCAGCCCAGAGCCTGACACGGGGCTCGAACTCACGGACCGCGAGATCGTGACCTGGCTGAAGCCGGACGCTTAACCGACTGCGCCACCCAGGCGCCCCTTGTGTCCCTTTAAACCAAGTACCTGCAAAGGGCACCAATCTCTTTATGTTAGTGCCACTATGTTTTCAGGGTATCTGGTCCTTTAAGGTAACTCACTTGACTTTGAAATCTTTTCCCTGCAGTTTGTGGTTTAATCTCTTTTTTGTCTTAAAACTGACTTCAGATTTTGAGTGAGTTTAATCTTTCTGATGATCTCTCCAACTTACCTTGCCCTCAGGCCCTGTATTTTTCTGTCTTCCTCTAATTTTTTGTTAATCTGCCTTTTACTTGCCTCAAAGCACCTAGCAGGATGGGGTGGGACAGGTGTATGGGATGTGTGGTTCTTGTTTGCTTTTCTCACAAGAACAGCTGAGGCATACTGTCTTTCAGGTAATACTGAGCGTGTGGTTTTGATAGAATTTTTCCTAGGTATGAAGTTACCTTCGTGTCACATGGGAAGATTTGGGGAAGTTGTTTATTTTACATCCTCCTGTGGTTTGCAGCCACCTAGTGTTATAGTCCTAACACTATATTCTTAACTTTAAAAGACAATTACCAAATGTTTTAACGGATAGACTTTAGTGAGGGGTCTTTTACCTGAATGTTTCTTCTTGGAGTTGTTCTAATTGAGTTTGGAGCTGCAGATGCCTTCTTCCTGCAGGACTGTTCGGATCTTCTATAGAATCAGATTGATTAAGTCTTTCCATTAATACCTGATTCTCTGCCAAAAGACTACTTTTCTCCTCTTGCAATGCTGCAACCTATTAGAATATAGAAAGACGGCAATTATTTCTTCCAATTACACTGGCATCAGCACACTCACTTGTGAATTACCATTATGAATTAAAGCCTGTTTTGATCAACCTCCACTGCAAACATTTACACTACCTTTGAATACTGCACAGGCAGAGCAATATATAAGAGTAAGCAGGAATTCATTCTTTACATCTGAAAAGACAGTCCACCAAGTAAGATATGTAAATGGCAACTAAGCACACAAAAAGATACTCATGATTAATCATTAAGGAAATGTAAATTACAACCACAATGTTCTACCAATACACTCCTAGAAAGGCTAAAATAAAAAATACTGGCTATACCAAGTGTTGGCAGAGATGTAGAATAAATGGAAGTCTCATACGCTTTTGGTGACAATGTAAAATGTTTCAAGCACTTTGGAAAACAGCTTTGCGTTTTCAAAAAAAATTAAACATGCAACTACTACATGACCTAGGCAGTATTTACTTACTCAAGAGAAATTAAAGCACATGGCCACACAGATTTATAAAGAATGTTAACAGCTGTTTTATTTGTAATAGAGAAAAACTAGAAACAACACAAATGTTCATCAACAGGTTAATGGATAAATTCTAGTACGTGCATATAAGAGAATACTATTTGGCAATGAAAAAGAATTAAGTATGGATACCATCAACATAAACGAATCACAAAATAATGAAAAAAATCAGACAAAAAAGTATACAATGTATGATTCCTTTTATATACAATTCAAGAAGATACAAACAAATCTATAGTGACAAAGCAGAGCTGGGGACTGGAGGGGGAATACAGAGTCATGAGAAAACATTTGAGATGGTGATGGGTTCATTATATCAATTGTGGTAATGTTTTCACACATTCATAACATATGTCAACAGTTTTGAATGTACACTTCAAATATGAGCAGTTTATTATACGTTCATTTTATCTCAATAAAGCTGTAATAACAAAAGTTAACTGCCATTTCTAATTCTTGCTCCCCATCCTCCACTTTCTCTTGAACTCATTCTAGCTGGGCTATTGGCCCTACCATTCTACAAAACTGCTTATCAGATCACTACTGACACCTCCATGTCACTGCGATCAATCAATGTTTGAAGCAACTGATCACATACTCCTCCTTGAAGCATTTCCTTCACTTGGCTACCAGGACCCCTTACTCTCCTGGTTTCTATACCAGCCTACCAGGCTTCCCTGTCTCCTTAGTCAATTCCTCTTTATTTCCCTGCCATTAGGCTACCCTACAGCTTCTTCTTTACATACAGTGATGGCTTCCAGTTTCATGGCTATAAACGTCCTTGATTCAGTGATAACTTGCACATTTCTATTTCTAGCCTGCATGCCTAAACTGGACATCATTTACACTTGGATGTCTAACAGGCATCTCAAATTTAAATTGTCCAAGTGGAGCTCTTAATCGCTTCTCACTCTCATTCCCTCCAGGCTTTCCTATTTCAGTGAAAAGGAACTCTGTCCTTCCAGTTGCTCAGTCATAATCCTTAACATCTTTCCTTCATACTCACATCCAATTTGTAAGAAAATATCATTGGCTATACCTTCAAACATATTTTGACCACTTCTTAACAAGCCCTAAATTCCAATCTAAGCTAACATAATTTTTTTTTGCCTGGATTTGTGCAGTGGTTTCTTAATTAGTCTTCTAAATTTGGCCCTTGCCTCCCTTTAGTCTATTCTCCATACACCGGTCACAATAATCCATTTAAACAAAGTCAGCTCACATGACTACTTTGCTCAAAATCCTCCAATGACTTCCCACTTATTCAAAGTCAAAATCTTTTTTTTTTTTTTTTTTTATTTTTTTTTATTTTTAAAAAATTTTTTTCAACGTTTATTTATTTTTGGGACAGAGACAGACCGAGCATGAACGGGGGAGGGGCAGAGAGAGAGGGAGACACAGAATCGGAAACAGGCTCCAGGCTCTGAGCCATCAGCCCAGAGCCCGACGCGGGGCTCGAACTCACGGACCGCGAGATCATGACCTGGCTGAAGTTGGACGCTTAACCGACTGCGCCACCCAGGCGCCCCCAAAGTCAAAATCTTTACAAAGGCTTCTAAGGCCTCTTCAGACTGATATCCACTTCACACACTCTCTTCAGAAGGCACTCAGTAACATTTGTTGAATAAATGAATGAAGCTAAAATGCCAGCTCTATAATTTGTCAGGTTTCTATAAATGCGTGAGTCTTGTCTCAGAAGAGAGCAGTGGCTCTATTCCATGTCACTGGACTATTTCATCCATTTGTGCACCTTCCTCCTTTTTTTTTTTTTTTTAAATGATGTATGCCTGTGTATTTGGCAAAAGTCCTTTTCACACACACGGAAAACGGAGACTACAGGCATACCTTGTTTTGCTATACTCCTCAGTACTGCCATTTTTACACATTGAAGGTTTGTGGCAATCCAGTCTCAAGTCTATAGGCACCATTTTTCCAACAGCACTGCTCACTTCATGTCTCTGTCACATTTTGATAATTCTTATAATATTTCAAACTTCTTCATTATTATTGTATTTGTTACGGTGATCTTAGATGTTGCTATTGTAATTGCTTTGGGGTGCCACCAAACACACCCATATAAAATGGTTAATTTAGTTGGTAACTGTTGAGTGTGGTCTGACTGCTCCACTGACCAGCTGTTCCTCCCCCACTAGTCTCTCTCTCTCCTCAGGCCTCCCTATACTCAGAGACACAAAAATACTGAAATTATTAGGCCTACTATACCCTGTAAGTGTTCAAGTGAAAGGCTGCGCATCTCTCATTTTAAATCAAAAGGCAGAAATGATTAAGCTTAGTGAGAAAGGCACGTTGAAAACCGAGATAGGCTGAAAGCCAGGCTTCTTGTATTAAACAGTGTAGCCAAATTGTGAATGCAAAGGAAAAATTCTTGAAAGAAATTAAAGGTTTAAAGCTACTCCAGTGAACACGCAAATGATAAGAAAGTGAAACAACAGCCTTATTGTTGATATGGAGAAAGTTTTAGTGGTCTGGAGAGATCAGCCACAATGTTCCCTTAGGGCAAAGCCTAATCCGGAGCAAGGCCCTAACTCTCTTCAACTCTATGAGGGCTGAGAGAGGTGAGGAAACTACAGAAGAAAAGTCTGAAGCCAACAGAGGTTGGTACATGAAGTAAAAGGGAAAAACTACCTCCATAACAAAAAGTGCAAGATGAAGTAGCAAGAGCTGATATAGAAGCCACAGACACCAAATTATCCAGGAAATTAAGGAGTTGAGATAATTCATGAAGGTGGCTACACTAAACAGATTTTCAATGTAGATGAGAAATTCTCTTCTATTAGAAGAAGAGGCTATCTAGGACTTTCACAGCTAGACAGGAGAAGTCAATGCCTGACTTCAAAGCTTCAACAGACAGATCGACTCTCTTATTAAACATTGATGCACCTGGTGAGTTTAAGTTAAAGCCAATGTTCATTTACCATTCTGAAAATCCTAAGGCCCTTAAGAATTAATGCTTAATCTGCCCTGCCTGTCCTCTACCCATGGAACCAGAGTCCCGATGACAGCACATCCGCTTACAACATGGTTTACTAAATATTTTAAGTCTACTGTTGAGACCTACTGCTCAGAAAAAAAGATGACTTCAAAAATATTACTGCTCACTGACAATGCCCCTGGTGACCCAAGAGCTCTGATGGAGAAGTACAATGAGATTAATGTTCAAGCCTGCTAACACGATATCCACTCTGTAGACTATGGATCAAGGAATAATTTAGACTCTCAAGTCTTATTATTTAACCAACACATTTGGGGGGCACCTGGGTGGCTCAGTTGGTTTGCATCCAACTTGTGATTTGAGCTCAGGTAATGATCTTGCGGTTCGTGAATTCGAGCCCTGAGTTGGGCTCTGCACTGACAGCATGGAGCCTGCCTGGGATTTTCTCTCTCTCCCTCCTCTTTCTGCCCCTCTCCCACTTGTGCTTGTGGCTCTCTCAAAATAAATAAATAAACATTTAAAAAAAAAAAAAAAGAAGCACATTTGGTACAACTGTAGCTGCCACAGATTATAATACTTTTTCTAATGGACCCGGGTAAAATGAATTGAAAACCTTTGGAAAGGATTCACCATTCCAGATGGCAATAGGAACATTCATGATTCATGGGAAGAGGTTAAAAAAAAAAAATCAACATTAACAGAAGTTTGGAGGAAGCTGATCCCAAGCCTCATGGATGATTTTGGAGTTCAAGACTTCAGTGGAGAAAGTAACTGCAGGTGTGGTGGAAATAGCAAGAGAGCTAGAATTAGAAATGGAGCTTGGGGGCACATGAGTGGCTCAGTGGGTTGAGCATCTGGCTCTTGATTTTGGCTCTGGGCATGATCCAGGTCACGGGATGGAGCCTGCGTCCAGCTCCTCACTGAGCATGCAGCCTGCTTAGACTTTAAGATTCTCTCTCTCTCTCTCTGCCCCTCTCCCCCACTTGCATGCTGTTTCCCTAAAATTAAAAAAAAAAAAATTCTCTTTCTCTTTCCCTGTGCCCCTCTCCCTGGCACGTGCGCTCTCTCTAAAAAAACAAAACCAACCAACCAAAGCAACCAAAAAAGAAATTGAGCCTGAAAATGGGACTGAACTGCTGCAATCTCAGATAAAACTTTAATAAATGAGTAGCTGCTCCATAGGGACAAGCAAAGAAAGTGACTTGGGGTGGAAAAGTGACTTGGGGTGAAGATGCTGTGAAGGTTGTTGAAATGGCAACAAAGGATTTAAAGTATCACATAAACAGTTGAGAAAGCAGCAGTAGTGTTTGAAAAGACTGACTCCAATTTTGAAAGAAGTTATACTGTGGCTAAAGTTATCAAACAGCATAACATGCTACAGACAGATCATCTGTGAAAGGAAGAGTCAATTGATGGAGCAAATTTCACTTTAACAAACTGCCAAAGCCACACCAGCCTTCAGCAACCACCATCCTGATCAGTCTATCAGCAGCCATAAATGCTGAAGCAAAACACTCCACCAGCAAAAGAAATTATGATACACTAAAAGCTAAGATGATGGTTAGAAATTTTTAGCGATAGTCTTCCTAAAGTGTATACATTTGTAAAAAAAAAAAAAAAAAAAAAGAAAGAAAGAAAAGAAAGAAAGAGAATATACATTTGTTTTTATTTAAAAAAATTTTTTTAATGTTTATTTTTTTAGAGAGAGAGACAGAGAGAGAAGGAGACACAGAATCTAAAGTGGGCTCCAGGCTCTGAGCTGTCAGCACAGAGCCCGATGTGGGGCTCGAATTTACAGACCACAAGATCATGACCTCAGCCGAAGTCGGATGCTTAACCGACTAAGCCACCCAGGTGCCCCTACATTTTTAGACATAATGCTATTGCATACTTAACAGACTACGATAAAGGATAAACATAACTTTTATACGCACTAGGAAGCCAGATAATTCATTTGACCTCCTTTACTGGGATACCAGCATTATTGCAGCAGTATGGAACAATAACTCCTAAGTATGCTTGTAATAAAAAATGATACTTAAACATGATTTAAGAAAAAAATCAGACAAAAAAGGGGTTTATCATAAAAAAGCTATAGTTTCCCACAGAGTGCTTCTGCTTCTAACAGACAACTAATTTTAACTATTCCTAATTTTACTGTCTTGGGTTGTTATTTTACATCTCTAAATGTTTTACACTTCTATTTCTTGATTTATCAACATCAGACATTATCTAGTGACTTTCTCCTCTGACAGGTTAAATTATAGCAACTTGTGCCATCCTTCCTTTCCACAAACAGCTATTCGTATTTCCTTCATTGGTCACCTCTGCAATCTTAACTACTTATTAACTCCTTCCACTCAATCCCCCACCCATTTATGCACTCACTCATCTGCCTACTATATGGACCACGGACCACAGGACCATGGAAAGCCCTTCCGGGAGGCCTAATTTAGTACTTCACACATTTAAGTGCCCAATATGTATTTTATGCCAAATTAATCATGTGATTTTGAGCTGAGACTGGATGACTAGAAGGAGCCAGCCATGTAATAGCTGCTGTGCCACAGAAGTGGTTCTTGACTTCTTGGTAAGACAAGAACATTAGTGTTCCTCATGGCTCCTATCCTAGTTTACTTCTCAACTACTATCACCTGCACCTCTACTTTCACAATAACATTTCTCTCTAGGACAATTCTAAATGTTGAAATTGGTTTATATTATTACATTAGAAATCCGAGTATCAAGTGTATTACTACTATTTTCTGCAGGACTAAGTGTGTCATAGGGCAACTCTTCTATTCTCATAACCTGTCTGCAACCCTGCCATTCACTTTGCAGTATGTCTATACCAAGTTTGGTAAACTCTTCTGTAAAGAATCAAGCAGTGAATATTTCAGGCTTTGAGAGCCATAGGTCTCTGTGGCATGAACTCTGTCCTTACAGCATGAAAGCAGTCATAGACAAGATGTGAAAAAGCAAGGCTGTGCTACAATAAAACTTTACTTACAAAAACAGATGACAAGGTGTAGTTTACCAATCCCAGTGTATAACTTTAATGTTATTGTGACCAGATAATATTTACCTTCTAACCCAAGAAGTGTGCTATGATTATACTTCCTCCTATGTGCATCCAAAGCAATGACCAACACCTATGCCTTTCAAAGTAAAGTGCTTCTATTATAAAATATTATGAACTAAGTATATTCATAACCCAACTTTAACAAGCATCAAAACATGGTCAGTTATGTCTTATTTGTACCTCTCTCCAAGCCCCCAACCTCCTTAATTTTGAGGTAAATCCCAAATATTTTTTTTCTTATTTTCTGTCTTTTTTGTTTTTTCTTTAATTTTATTTTTTTATTTTTTAAAATTTACATCCAAATTAGTTAGCATATAGTGCAACAATGATTTCAGGAGTAGATTCCTTAATGCCCCTTACCCATTTAGCCCATCCCCCCTCCCACAACCCCTCAGTTTGTTCTCCATATTTATGAGTCTCTTTTGTTTTGTCCCCCTCCCTGTTTTTATATTATTTTTGTTTCCCTTCCCTTATGTTCATCTGTTTTGTCTCTTAAAGTCCTCATGAGTGAAGTCATATGATTTTTGTCTTTCTCTGACTAATTTCACTTTACTTTCTTTTTATTGGTGACTTCTTGAAATTTACCTATCCTATTAAAATTTTTTTTTTTTTTAAGATTTTTAAGTAATCTTTGTACCCAACATGGGACTCAAACTCACAACCCTGAAATCAAGAGTCACATGCTCTACAAGAAGCTGGCCTGCATGTAAATTAGAGTATTTATACTATGGATACTGGAAAACACTACAATCAGGGCTTTAAAAAATCTCCACTCCTCCCTAAAGCTAGCACTGATATCCTTCCTTGCTTTTCTTGGGTCCTTATGCCATTTTCATTCAGTTATTATCAATCTAATAGGGTTGCAAGAAGGAAAGAAAACTAACATATTTGATTAGTCTATTTTTAATCAAAAACCTGCTTTCCCTTTTCTTCTCTTTAATTAGGGTTGTGTTACAGCCAAACTATACTACATGATAGTACACAGTATATCTGGTGTTACTTATAATGGTGCATTTCAAATAGATAGTACACAGAACGGATCTCTTACCTGCATATCCAGTTCATGGCACCTTTGAGCGATTTCTTCCTTTGCTGACAGAGCTTCATTTAGTTCCTCCGTAGTTTTCTTCAACTAGTTACAAACAAAGAGATACAATAAACATTTCAATATGAAGTAGCAACAGTTAATAATTACATAGGTACAATAAAGAATTAAAACATTTCCATCCCATTTCTTTCTGAGGGGCAGGGAGAAATGGAGAATCCTTCTGGAGAGTCAAAAGAAGGCATTTCTAACTGAGTATCTTCTAGTCCTAAGTCTTGTTTTTTCTGTACTCTGAATCTGGTACTTTCCTCTTATCAAGTTTTCTTACATTTGCCTATCTGGGCTACATGATTCTTGGTAATGTTGATTCTGTAATAAGTGAGAAATTTTACCTTTATAAAATATGCATGTGCTAGAGGATAGGGGTTTCAATAGTTGAAATATATAGCCGATGTATTTCAACCCAAGTTCTTCAGTCATATTAAACCTTTAGTTTGCATAACAGTTTTTAAATTATTATTATTCTGATTCTCAACACAAACCAAACACTTCTAAGTTGTGTCCCATTATTATATAAACTCTAAGTTAGCAAAGCATGAAAAAATTAATTAATTAAAATTAATTACTTAATTTAAAAAAAGAAAAATTGGCTAAAAAATTATAGTGGCTTTTCCTTTCACATGACCAAACTTCTGTGTAATATAGATACAAAAAAATTCATAAAGGTAACAAACTTTAGGGGTGCCTGGGTGGCTCAGTCCGTTAAGAGTCAGACTCTTGGGGCGCCTGGGTGGCGCAGTCGGTTAAGCGTCCGACTTCAGCCAGGTCACGATCTCACGGTCCGTGAGTTCGAGCCCCGCGTCGGGCTCTGGGCTGATGGCTCGGAGCCTGGAGCCTGTTTCCGATTCTGTGTCTCCCTCTCTCTCTGCCCCTCCCCCGTTCATGCTCTGTCTCTCTCTGTCCCAAAAATAAATAAACGTTGAAAAAAATTAAAAAAAAAAAAAAAAAAGAGTCAGAATATTGATTTAGGGGCCCGCCATTATCTGTGTCCCCCCCCCCCCCCCCCCCACCCTGGACCCCCCCCTTAAGGGATTTTCTCTTTTTCCTTCTCACTCTGCCCCTCCCCTGCTCACATGCTCACACATGCGTTCTTTCTCTCTCTCTCAAAATAAATAAACTTAAAAAAAAGTAACACCTTTAAAACCTAACATCACAAAGTAAGGGAAGCAAATTACAACTTGGGTTAAAATCATATGTCCAAAGATTTTCCTACAAAACATTTAGAAACCATGGGGAAGAAATGAGAGCGGGTAATGTGAAGATATCTGTTCACCCTTTGGGACAGATGTCCCAGGATAGTTGGAACATAGAAACTGACGATGTAACTAAGAGTATTCTATTGAAAAGTAGTAATTAAAATTACAAAATAACTTTTGGTTAAAGCCACAAGAATACACCACAGAGTTCCTTTAAAAATATAGTACATTCCTTGGGGCGCCTGGGTGGCGCAGTCGGTTAAGCGTCCGACTTCAGCCAGGTCACGATCTCACGGTCCGTGAGTTCGAGCCCCGCGTCGGGCTCTGGGCTGATGGCTCGGAGCCTGGAGCCTGTTTCCGATTCTGTGTCTCCCTCTCTCTCTGCCCCTCCCCCGTTCATGCTCTGTCTCTCTCTGTCCCAAAAATAAATAAACGTTGAAAAAAAAAATTAAAAAAAAAAATATAGTACATTCCTTAATGTATTTAAGTATCTGTTGACTGTCACAAAGATAAATGGTCTTTCTCACAAAGATAAAGGAAGAATAATGTGAAATAAAAGGTATTTTGTATTATAAATAAATCATAAGATTAAATGCATGCCATTTTCCAGAAAATGCTGTGTGTTAAATGTAGCATGAAGAAAGATATCACTAATGGAAAAAGAAAAATCATGACTAGGAAATACGAATTACAATGACTTTAAGTTAAAGTGGGTTATGCAATATTTTAATTACAAATTACAAATGTAATTACTAATGTGTAATATCCACTAGTAAAGTAGCTTAAGCTCTTGAATTTTAGTAAAAAACAACGAATTAAACCAATATATTCTATAAGCAATTTCAAATGAAACATTCTTTTTGTGAATATATAAGGTTTATTCTTTTCAATCTCTGCATGGATAAAAACAATGCAAAATGAGATACCTGGCGATCAAGGTCAACATAGGCATCATTTCCAGCAGAGACAGGAGATTCCTTACTCATCAGCTGAAATTAAGATTTAAATGATTATAACTATGTGGCAAAAAAGACATCATATAAAATGTACTTCCATAACAACACGAATACCCAAATCACCATAAAATTATAAAAATGAAAATGAAAACACAAACATAAAAGGAACATTTTCTTACACATTAAAACTTTTCAGTCTGGAATATTTTTTCATTCTAGAATAATGCCTTCATTTAAAATTACAAGTCTAGGGGACACTTGGGTGGCTCTGTTGGTTGATTTCAGCTCAGGTCATGACCTCATGGTTTGTGGGATGAAGCCCTACGTTGGGCTCTGGGCTGACAGCTGGGCTCTGCCCCTCCCCCCATGCTCGTGTGCACGCTCACACTCCCTCAAAATAAATAAATTAACATTAAAAATAAATAAAATTATAGGTCTAAATTCTTGTGCTCATTTTCACTGTAGGCCCAGTCATAAGAATCAAGTATTCTTATCACTAAAAAGACAAGTCTTTTAGTTTAAGAAGTGGCTAAATATTTTAAAACTGACTTTTCAGTTAAAAAAAAAAACAAAAAAAACAAAAAAAAAAACAGCAACACAAGTAACTATTTCTAAAGAATAAATATGGTCAACATCAATATAAATCAATATAAGCCAAAATGAATTGGCTGATGTTTATAACACATGCACACACAAATCTATGTCTTAGCCTCTCTCACCCTTGTGTTGCAAAGAGAAAGGATCCATAAAGTGTGAGGGGCTAGGGGAGAAAAAGATAAAATCTGATTGTGACAAAAGTCAGGGGCAGACCCAAATGGTCTCAATTTTCTGTTGCTTCCTTCTTATGTTCTATCTGAAGGACAAAAGAAAGGGGGACAATTAGAAATGTGGGGATGTTCTGTTGAGAGATTTTATAATTTCAGCCTTTAATCCCAATCTGGAGTGACCTGAAATGTTATGTTCAGCTGTACCTTGTTCTTATCAGTGGTTCTCAAAGTGAAGTTCTCAAAACAACAGCATCACCATTGTCTGGAAACTCATCAGAAATGCAAATTACCAGGTCCCAGCCCAGATGTACTGACTCAGAAACTCTGGGGTTAGGGTTCAACAACATGTTTAATAAAGTCCTCCAGGGGCGCAGTCGGTTAAGTATCCGACTTCAGCCAGGTCACGATCTCGCGGTCTGTGAGTTCGAGCCCCGCGTCGGGCTCTGGGCTGATGGCTCAGAGCCTGGAGCCTGTTTCCGATTCTGTGTCTCCCTCTCTCTCTGCCCCTCCCCCGTTCAT
Organism: Herpailurus yagouaroundi; assembly: GCF_014898765.1. Lineage (NCBI taxonomy): Eukaryota > Metazoa > Chordata > Mammalia > Carnivora > Felidae > Herpailurus > Herpailurus yagouaroundi. The sequence continues at coordinate 1,737,406 of NW_024412376.1, forward strand.
GCTCTGTCTCTCTCTGTCCCAAAAATAAATAAATGTTGGAAAAAATAAAAAATAAAGTCCTCTAGCTGATTCTGATGCATACTGAAGTTTAAGAATCACTGCTCTATATTAATGGGATGAGAAGAGTTCAAAGTCCCTTAGCATAATTAGGGGGAAAAAAAATCTTAGGAAGAGCAAAAAATATTGGCTTCAATGTTTATGCTTTTATTGTGACAATATTAATGAAAAGATTTTTAAGACTTCTTCCAACTGAAAAAATAATCCCATGGTAGAGAAGATATAATTCATTAAAAATATAAAAAGGAAAAATCATTATTTTACCATCTACAATAATCACCTTTTATAATTCTGAAATATTTAAGAAGCTACCAACCATGGGTGTAGCACAGGTCAAGTGAAAAAAACCATCACAGTGTGATAAGGGCTGTGACAGATTATCAGAGGTGGTATCTGACTTGGAGGCAGGTGGCAGAAATACTAGGAGTGATCTCCTCCCCATCTTTTTCCTTTTCCCATTATTGCAGTTAAGTCCTCCTCATAACACAGCAACACTTCTGAATAAAAACCTAGGTGTCCTACACTCTGAACACAACCTTTTGTCATCCCTGCTCTCTCATTCAATTATGTTTAGTTTACGTGCTTCTCCGCTTGAGGTTTCCAGGCCCTCTACCTCCCTCCTTTCTCCCAGGTTTCTAGTCGGAACCCATCATTGTCTTTCTTATTCTGCTTAGACTTTATAGTAAACATTCTTGTTTTTGTCTGCTCACATTTACTCTTCTTTATTTTGCTAACATCATCTTATTTTCTGCAATTTTCCTCCACTGATTTAGCTTCCATGGTTCATCATTTGTTTAACCAACTACCTTCTCTTTCTAGCCTAGATTTTTCACGGTCTATTATGTTGATAACTTTTTTTTTTTTTAACTTTTTTTTTTCAACGTTTATTTATTTTTGGGACAGAGAGAGACAGAGCATGAACGGGGGAGGGGCAGAGAGAGAGAGGGAGACACAGAATCGGAAGCCAGCTCCAGGCTCTGAGCCATCAGCCCAGAGCCCGACGCGGGGCTCGAACTCACGGACCGCGAGATCGTGACCTGGCTGAAGTCGGACGTTTAACCGACTGCGCCACCCAGGCGCCCCTATGTTGATAACTTTTGCCAATATCATCACTTCTCTTACGTCCATTCCTCCTTCTTCCTGGCAAAATCTCAATCTAGAATCAATCCAAATAACCTGTCTGTTCTGACCATAAATCTTGACTGCTAAGTACTGAGAGAGTAAACAAAAAATATTTTAATCCTAAAACACTATTAATACATAGTTTCCAATTTCAACTGGGACTTCAAAGTTGTCCCCAAAGTATAGTTATGCTTCCCCAGTCAGCAGTCTCTTTATTCCCTTCAGGGATTATTCTAAACCTTTCCTACTTCTCAAACCTCACCAACACCCCCATACTCTTCACCAGGAAACTTTGTCTCCAAGATGAGCATAAGGGGAGGGAAACAAAAACAATATAAAAACAGGGAGGGGGACAAAACAGAAGAGACTCATAAATATGGAGAACAAACTGAGGGTTATGGGAGGGGCTGTGGGGGGGGGGGGGGATGCGTTAAATGGGTAAAGGGCACTAAGGAATCTACTCCTGAAATCATTGTTGCACTATATACTAACTAATTTGGATGTAAAATAAAAAATAAAACAAGTTAAAAAAAAAAATCTTTGTCTTCAAATAAGAATTTCCCATGTCTTAATCCACAAAATTGGCAACATTCATGCCCATCCTTTCCTTCTCCAATCTTGTAATACAAGTATTGTTCTTCCCATAGTAGGCTAATCCTTTCACTTGTGCTCCCTGACCCAGTCCCTTCCCAGCTTCTCACAGACCCTGTACCATTTATCATCCTCTCTTATAAATCAACATCTGTCCTTCTCTTACTTGTGGCTTCTTCCAATTAGCATTCAAAGAATTAAAAGACTTATCATTTACTTGACCACCATTTACATTTCTCCAAAGAATGATCCCATGAAAAGATTCTCAACATCATTTGCCTTTAGGGAAATGCAAATAAGCCACAAGGAGATACCACTTCACACCCACTAGGATGGCTATTGTAAAAAAGATGGACATCAACAAGGGTTGACGGGAAAAACGGGAATCCTAGTGCTGGTGGTGGGAATGTAAAATGCTACAGCACCCATGCAAAAGAAGTTGGTGCATCCTCAAAAAGTTAAACAGAGAATTACCATATGACCAAGCAATTCAATTTCAACATAGGCAGAATAGGTGTTTTATAAAAAAAACAACAACAAAAAACCAAAAACCTGGGGAGCCTGGGTGGCTCAGTTCCTAAAGCATCCAACTCTTGAGTTCAGTTCAGGTCATGATCTCATGGTTGTGAGATTGAATCCACGTCCATGCCCAGCGCAGAGCCCACTAAGACTCTCTCTCTCCCTCTCCTTTTGCCCCTCCCCAGCTGTCTCTCTTTCCTTCTCAAAAACAACAACCCATATACTAACATTCACAGAAACATTATTCACAATAGCCAGAAGGTAGGAACAACCCAAATGTCTATCAACTGATGAATGGATAAACAAAATGCTACACATCCATACAATGCATTATTCAGCATAAAAAGGAATATGTATTGATACATACTACAAAATAACCTTGAAAATATTATGCTAAATGAACAATGCTAGACACAAAAGGTCACATATCCTATGTTTCCATTTATATGAAATATCCAGAATAGGGAAATTTATAGAGACAGAAAGCAAATTACTGGTTGATGGGGGCTGGAGCAAGGAGGAGATGAGAATTGCCTGTGTAATGGGTGTACAAGGTTTCCTTTTGTGCTGATGGAAAAAGTTCTGGAACTAAACAGTGACAATGCTTGCACAACATTATGAGCACACTAAATGTTACTAACGGCAAATTTCTGTTATATGTATTTTACCATGGTAAAAAAAAAAAAAGTCTAAGTCATTAGTACTTGAATAAAGAAATACAAATACAATGTGCCAAAAAAAAAAAAAAAAAAAAAAAAAAAAAGCCCTTCTTACCTGTATTATTCTATCCAGCTACACCTTCTCCCCCCTAGGTCCAATCAATCACCAAGCCTATTGATTCAAGCTCTAACAATTTTCAAATCTGTCCACCTGTCTCCACCCTGCCATAACCTAGTTCAGGCTTCCGTCATTCTTTGCTGGATAATTATCAAGGTTTCTCAACTGCTCTCCCATTTTCTAACCTGGTTTTCCTCCAAACCATTCTTCTCATCATATGGATTTTCTTAAATACAGACTTCAGTGTATTTTCTCCTTAAAATCTATTCATTGGTTTCCAAAGTCCCAAATCTCTAATGAAACTGCTCAATATTCTAATGATCTTAGGTCTCTGGTTTCATTTCTAAGCACTTCCTACCTCACCATGTTTGCTACAGGCACCTTCTTTCAATACCTCCAACATTCCATGCAGGTCTTGCTTCTCTTGCCACCTGGACTTTAGAACAATTTTTACCCCTTCCTCACGTCATCTCATCCTTCTGTGCTCAGATGAGATGCCACCTTCCCTGAGAAGCCTTCCCTTAAGTCCCCAAGCTGAGTTAGCTACTTCTTGGAGGTCCTCTTAATATTTTCCCCAACATGGTACTTTTCATTTTGAATGCTTTAAATGTACGTGAATTGCTTGGTTAGCCATTTCTCCCATTAAACTTAGACTTTCTGGGGCAAGAGACCATGTCTGTCTTTTTCACAATTGTATCCTGAATGCTTCTGGTGTATCTATAGCTTCTGGTGCATATTAAGGGCTTGACAGTATGTGTTAAATGCATAAAAGGAATATGCACATAAAGACATATAATCTATTTTTAAAATCTAGTTGTATGTATAATTTTATATACTTTGTTCATGTGACATTTTAAATGTTTTCCCTTTGTCATAATATACTTTTTAAAAATTTTATCAGCTATATAATATTCCATGAGATGGAGGTACCCTAAGTTAAACACTTGCTTACTAATGGATGCACATTATTTTCATATTTCTATTAATATAAAATAGCTTGGGGGTGCCTAGCTGGCTCAGTCAGAAGAGCACTGATTCTTGATCTTGGGGTTGGGAGTTCAATCCCCATGCTGGGTGTAGATATTAAATAAATAAACCTTAAAAAAATAAAATAAATAAAATAGTTGGAAAAACACTGTTGTACCCAATCTTGGTCTGAATTTCTAAATAATTCCTTGGGCTAGATATGTAGAATTAAAAATCGCTTGGTCATAGACTTTAATTTTAAAAATATTTCTGATTATAGATGCAAACCTGTTATTATAGAGAAACTGGCAAATATAGAAAAGAATATAGAACATCCAACCACTTGGAGATAATTAACATTTTGCAAGTTTGTTTTCACTCATCTTAATCTCTAACAGAAATGGGATTCTATTGCTCATGTGCTCTGTTTCCCTAGACAAGTCTGACCCATGTTGTTATATGTTTTCAATGCTACATATTATGCCAAAGTATTTTTCTACCATAATTTACTTATCTGTCTCCCTACTGCTGAGTTCTATGCTTCACTTTCCCTTTTATAAAATGGGGATAATAACACTATATACCTCAAAACATTACAATTAATTTTTCATTTTTTTATTGTGGTATGTAGAACCACATGTAGTTGTAGAAGTATTACATGTAGTAGTATGTAGAACATACTATATGTATGAACATATATGTAGAACATATGTAGAACATAAAATTTGCCATTTAAAATTTTAAGTGTACATTTCAGTAGTATTAGTTATAATTTTAAAAGAGTTAATAGATGTATTTAGTAAGTACCAGCACTATCTTGCACATAGTAGGTGCTAGATGAATGTTTGCTACTACTATTATGTACCTCTGTATTTCAGATCTCCTTCGGATAAACTCCTAAAAATAGAATTGTAGGATCAATTATTGTAAGTTAGTGGCTGTTAGTGGCTCCTTATTCTTTTTCCTATTTTTGCTTAATAACAGACTCCTCAAATTGTGGTTGGGCTATGACTACCTGGAATAAAGACCACATTTCAGGGGTGCCTGGGTGGCTCAGTCAGTTGAGCAACTGACTCTTGATTTCAGCTCAGGTCATGATCTCATGGTTTGAGAGACTGAATCCCACGCTGGACTTCATGCTGACAGCGTGGAGCCTGCTTGGGATTCTCTCCCTCTCTTTGTCCCTCACCTGTTCTCTATCTCAAAATTAAAAAAAGACCATATTTCCCAGTTTCCCTGTGTAGCTGTGTGAGTAATATCTGGCTAATAGGAGTGAGAATTGTTGAAAGTTTACTTAGAGGAAGTGAATAACTATCCCCTCAATCCTTCCTGATGGCTGGAAATGTGAATGTGATAGATGGAACTTGAGAAGCCACAGATGACTCCCACTCCCACAGATGCTCCCACTACCTGGGAATCATATATTAAGGATGGCAGACAATAAGAAACAAGAAAGCTGGATCCCTCATGATGATAGAGCAAAGTCCAGGACCACTTAAGAGCAAAATCTTCTATCTTGCTTAAGAGGTACTCGTTTTGAGGGATGCCTGGGTGGCTCAGTCAGTTAAGTGTCTGACTTTGGTTTGGGTCATGACCTCATGGTTTGTGGGTTTGAGCCCCACGTTAGGCTGTGGGCTGAGGGCTCAGAGCCTGGAGCCTGCTTTGGATTCTCTGTCTCCCTCTCTCTCTGCCCCTCCCCAACTCACACTCTGTCTCTCTCAAAAGTAAAAGAAAAACATAAAAAACTTTTTTTAAAAGAGATCATTGTTTTGATACTTTAATACTCATGACTTAATATCTTACATGATATAAAAGAATATGACATGATTTTAAGATGTATCAGTTTATCTTCCTACCATCAGAGCTGACTGCTAAAGTGATCTTTTCAAAGCTTTGTTTTTTTGAAACGTCCTGTGTAGTAATGAATTTGGCTGGCCTTTGTCCCGTTACTGGCAAGTAGCCTCTCAATCTCTGGGATTTCCTAACTGATAAAGAGTATCTATGATCTGTGGGTCTCTAGGTAGCTTAAGCTAAAAAGATGAATGACTCCAGTTGGGGGCTGGTCATGCCAGGAAGACCAGATGTATCAGATTATCACTTGATAATGAGCCTGACTTCTGATGGGGAGGAGAGCTAGAAACTGTGTTCAACCCCATGGTCACAGATCCAAACAATCATTCCTTCATAATGAAACCCCAATGAAAACTCTGGACATGAAAACTCAGGTGAGCTTCCCTGATTGGCAGTACATGTTAATATGCTGGGGGAGTGGTGGTATGCCTTGATAATATGGACAGGTAACAACAGAAACTTTGCATATGGGACTCTCCTAGACATCACTCTATGCATTTTGGGGGTGGGGAGAGTTGGTTCTGGTTTGTATTCTTCTGCTATAATACTGTCATCATTCCTGAGTTCTGTGAATCAGCACCCTGAGGGGGTAATGGGAACCTCCAGATTTATAGTCATTTGGTCAGATTTTTAAAAAACCACAACTTTACTCAATTTGCATTTAGCATTTTTCATGTTTGTTACATTTTTTCTCTGTCAGTTGCACATTCACATCCTATATTGTTTTCTAGTACCCCTAACAATCTGTTCCCCTTTAATGATCAAAAACATTCTCACATCCTGAGATAAACTGGTTATATTAATCTACATTTTATTTTTACTTTTATAGTTTTATGTTTCACATTTGATGGAGTTGAGGACATGCTATCCCAAAATGTGGCATCCTGGCATACTGAATATTTCAAGCTGAAGGAATCTGAGTAGGTACAGGAAAGATTTTCTACCTTCTCCTGAAGCAGGTCATAAGACCCTCATGTGAGAGGTGCTCTCCCTATACTCAGATGAAAGAAGCATCCTTATCTCCAAAGATAGATTTTGAAAGGATTCTGAATGAATAGGATATGCTGTTTTCCCCAGGTTACTATCCTTAGCTCAAACCTTTTTTGCCCTATCACATTTTTCCATGATTCTCCACTCTTCATCAAACCTAGCATCAAAACACTCAGGTTTAAACACGCCTTTAATCTTCATTTCCTTAAGAAGGTTCTGGTGTAATGTAAAACATCCTTTAAATGCATTTGTACCCTTTTTCTTGTTAGTCTGTCTTTTGTTAATAGAGGTCCCAGCTGCGAATTTGGATGGGTAGAGGAAAAAGATATTTTTCCTTCCTCACAGTTTCAGTATAAATATTCATCTAGAAACTGCTCTGGGTATGGTTGGAGTTGAAGGCGTTATTTTCTGCCAAACAAGAAACTAACAATTAAGTGTGAGGTACACTGCTGGTTTAAGATATGTGTTTATAATGGCTTTAGGAATTAGTCTACTATTCCTAGTTCAGTAGAGCAATTTTAAAAATTAGGAATAGTTACTGAATATACCTAAAGACAAATGTTTAAGTTTTAAATAAAAATGAGAAAAATGGATGATTTTTTAAAATAAAAATGAGGCAAGCTATATTGTAAGTGTAAGAAAAAAATTCTCAAAAAAAATGAGGAGAATCTTTTTTAAAAATCTTTACTTCTGCTATTCATATTCCTATTTGCTCCTTTAATTTCTCACACATACTTAAAGTTCCAACGTACCTCTTGAATGGCTGTCATGACAACATGTTGAACAGATTCCTCCATCATCATAATGGCTTGGATGTACTCTGAAAACAAGAATAATCTGGAATGTCACTGTTCAAGTTAAAGATACTCAAGGGAGTAAAAGGCTTACACTTCATGAATTCTTATAAGTAGTCTCCCATGTTTTGACTCTTCCCAGGAATTCTTCATAAGTGGTTATATATCTGCACCACAGGTAAAGTACAGGCTGAAAGTTACAGTAGTTCTTTCTTTAAGAAACCACACCCACCACACCATTAATTTACAAAGTTTGAGGCTACAAGCTAAAGGTCACAGGAATACAGTATCTCAGGAATGCAAGACAATGAATTGGTAAAGCCTAAAGCCAGGATGGAAAGAACTCCTTATTGCTATTCCTAAAATTTAGAAATCTGTCTTTCACATTATACTTTGTTACAAGTTAAAAAAAAATAACTCTGAAGTCTGTGCCTTATGCTTGTGTGACAAAGCACTGCACTGTGTACAATTTCTACCTTAATATTTTCTGCTATAGAATAGAAAAATCTTAATAAACCTGAGAGTTGCTTAGGACAATGAATTAAGATGAAATTAAGATAGAAACTGATACCATAAAAAAATAAGTATTGCATAACCCTGGACTTTAAAATACACACATCTCTAATAAGCTGAAGTACCAACTTCATCAATCTTACCCTCGCCACTGCCAAAAAAGAGAGGGATCTCTCAGCTGTCAGTAATGAAAAAGCTGAAAAAAATTATTTCTTGTCTCCTAAAAACAAAGCCCTAGAAGTACTTTTCCTTATTTGCAAATCCAACAATGAATGGAAAAAGTGGCATTAAGCATAAAATAAAATCAACAGGCCAGGTGGGTTCTAACAAACATGGTAAATACATTTTAATAAGAAACATTTAAAAGAATAATTAGGAAATTTTAGTCTCAACCTGCCTCTCCACATACATCCAAAAAATCCTCTCCATATGTACACCAAAAACTTGTCTCTGCACTTCAAGTATTACATGATGGGAGTCTTACTGTGAAATTGTTAAAGTGAACTTACGAGACTCATGTATTTGGAATGCCAAGGTGTATAAAGCTGTGTGTGACAGACAACTTATTAAAAAACAAACAAACAAAACCAAAGTATTTTGACAACACTACTAAATTGTGACATTCTGACATCCTGGTTATTGATGCCAAAGATTTTAAAAAACATGTTTTTAAGCAAGTGTTGTTCTTAGGATACTTGTACCCAATCAAATGTGTGGTGACACAAACATACACAACACACTTTAATCACAGGTATTTTCTTAGGACAATAGTAGGAATGTATCAGAACCACTATTTGGGGGAAAAAAAATTCTTTAGTCTGAGCTCCGTTTCCTGTTCTGTTTTGTTAATGAGGAGCATCCTCTAAGTGTTGGAATGCAAGGGAGTGCTTGTAGATGTTCTGTTCCAAGCTACTACACACAGAATCCCAGGGCTATGGAGAAAATGGCATAGCTAGGATGACTAACAGCCCTTAAAATAAAAGACTGTGAACATGGAAAAGAAAAAGCAGTGGCACTGATAATGGGGAAGGAAACTTAATGACAGCCTATTGGAAGTGAAGAAACTAACAGTGGGAACAGGGAGGTAAGGAAGTTAGTAAGGTGTGAGAGGGGAAGCGTTAGTTAAGAAGCGGTGTTGCCACGTCAAGGCCCTTCCCCGCGAACACCGTAAAATGCTACATGATAAAATGATGATGACAACTACGTTAATGTACAATTTTTGAAAAGAAAAAAAATTTACAAATCTTGTGTCCAAAATATAAATATATGATTATTTGGTGCAGATCTATGAGGCAATGAATGAGGTGTGCTATGTCACAGAGTTCATCCTGAAAACAGCTTTTTTAAGGCCAAAATTTATAGCAGGTGAGTATGAGGAGCATGATTTAAACATGGAGAAACATGGGTTATTGTCCTTGTCTAGCCTTTCACAAACCAGAAACCTTGGGCAAATCACGTTAATACTTAGTTTTCCTCATGTGTATAAAGTATTTTTTTTGTTCTATGAGTACTTAATAAAGTACCAGGCAGAAGACAGACACTTAGAAATGATTAGTAGTATGTTTTATATTACTAATATTTGTCTTTTCAATTTTACCACCATTTATTTGCCCTGTTTAGGAAGACAGATGGCCAACATAAATGTATGTTAAGTCAATGTTCTGAGCAATTGCTCCTTACTTTTAGTAACTGAAAAACTCATCTAAACATAAAAGCTTTCTTATCCGTATAGCACTTTATGGATTACAAAGCAAATACACATATACAATTTCATTTACTCCTCACGACTATCAGGTTTTGTATCCTCATTCTGCAGATGTGGAAATGGGCTGAGTACCTAGTCCAAAGTCAGTCAGGTAGTAAATGGCAGCGCCGCTTTAGTAAGCCTCACATTACACTGAAAATCTGAACTCAGGAATTCATTTACTTTGATTCTTGGTTCTCAACTATGTTTCTGAAAACAGGGAATGCCCTCTGGATAAATAAGATGTTAAAATCCTGTTCAAAGGTTTCATCATTTATACACAATTTCAAGGGAAAAAATGAATCTAGGTGTTACACAGGACTCTTGGTCTGTGTGAGAATCTGGATAAATATTATGATTGCTTTCCATAGGACTATGGATATAGGTAACATTCTTGTCTTTTCCTGTGATAAATATAATTGGTCAACTCTTAACAGGTATGCTGCTTCCAAGAGTAGGTGAATCTCCTAACAGAATAAGCACATACGAGGTCATTATCTGAATTCAGTCAACTACATTAAATAATTTTCACACACCTTTTAAAATCAAAGCATCTACTTAGAAAGTTAATGTGTCTGGAATCTTATTTATAGCAATCTTCTAACTTCTGGCAAAAAACTTTTAGTCATCTTAGTAATATATAAAAATCACAAATGTAGAAAGTTCTCCATTTTAATTGTTAAACTGAATAAAGAAAACTAAAACTTACTGTAAGAGCATGCATACTAAAATCTAACAGGAATGAGGACAAAGAGAAATAAATATATTGTTAGAAAAAAATTCCTGGATCACACACCAATAAAACTAGTCACAGTTTCAAGAAAACAATATTGACAGCTATTAAACTTATCACATTAGAACACCGAAAAGGTATAGACAATTTAAATAAAAATCTGTTTTGCATTACCAGGAGTGAGGAAGAAGGAATAAGAAAAAAAATCTTTGGGTTTAAAAAGATAAAAACCTCCGTCTTCTACGAAGTTCATACAGTAACAGTAAAACGCTGTGCCCTCATTGTTTGGAGTAGTCCCTATGTACCTTTCTTCTATTTCATCACCCCTCATCCCTTCCTTACTACTCTCTAATTATAGTGGTGGGTTTTTTCAGTCTCTCAAAGATAACCTAAGTCATTATGACATTCAGTTTCTACTACTCAGATTACTCTTCATCCATCTCCACATCTTTGCTTAAATAACTTCCCTGGCCCATTACACTTTACCTTCACAGCACTCATTCCCATTCAGACCACACAGTTATTATGTGTGACATTGCTTCCTGCCCTCCCTCCATTCACCAACCTGTTCCACAAGGGAAGGTACCGTGTCTGCTCTGTCTGGCAATGTGCTCCTAGCCCCAGCATAATGCAGGAGTTTGGTAAATATTTGTGAAATAAATCCTTCATACTTGCAATCCAAAGTATCCAATTTTAAGTTCCCAGAGCTAAATTGATCCAGTATAACATTACCATTATTACTGAGATTAATTTAGCTGGACATTTTCCAATTAACAGTAAATTTCATCACTTTCACTGTAGCTAAAACTAATCTACTCAAAGAATTATATAGTCCTGCAGATAGGGAGAGAATCCTCATAATCAAATTTATTCTAAGCTGCAAAACTCTTTTAAGCTTGCAAACAAAGTACTAGCAAAATCATAGAAAATGACATTGTTTGAGGGTGGCCTTGCGAAGATGCTATTGTTTGTACTAGCGATTTATATATAATCTATACAATATATATTCCTTTGCTTAATTATTTTAAATGCATACCCTAACATCAAATAAATTACCTTGCTTCTGTTCGCAGTTCACAGCACAGCCTAAGATGAGCTGAAGCATCCTTCCGAGCTCTGCGGCATCAGAATGTTCCCCAATGAGGTTCACATCAGGAAGGGTAAAGTCATTAATTTGCTGTCCTAAAATCTGAATAGAGACAAAAGGATTAGAACTGCATTTACATTTGTATGTCCAAATAAAATATTTGATACAAATTAGCTCATCAGCACCAGAAACTCATTGCTAAGGGAAGAGCTATTACGTCAATTTCACTTTCAATTTCTATTTTTACCTCCTATAAGCTAAATTATAACGATCTTGATTTACAAATTTAGTCCCAATCTGGTATATGGTATGAACACTGAGAAAAGAAATTGAATACTTTGATTCCTTCACCAGCTCCCAAAAGAAAAATTCTCTGAAGTTCAAAGTAGAGCCAGTGAGGTTCTGAACAAGGGAGCACCAGAAGGAGCAGAGATTAAATATAGATTCATGCCTATATTTAATATCATTTAATTCCAAAATGCTGATAGCCAAATACCTGTATCAGGAAGGAAACAGAGGATTCCTTTATGGGGAAACTGGTCCCAAATGAAATGAAATATATGCAGACAAACGGGTAGGTTCCTATCTAATAACCCTACAGTGAATAAAGAAAATCCTAGAAGCACACAAGCAGGATGAATAAGGCACTAGCGTTACAGGTGAGCAGGGCAAGGAGCACAGTACCTGGTGGCTCACGGTAAGAGCTATGAATTTGATTCTCAATAGGAAACCATGAAAAACTTTTGAGAAGAATGACATAATCAAATTTTCATTTTTAAAAATCATTGTATACCTGATACAAGTATAGACGTAGGTATAAATGAAGGTAAGCTCATGGGGTAAAAACAGTTAAGAAAATAACATAGGCGTCTATGCTTTGTTGTGTTCATTTGATTATCTGTGATCATGAAATTTAAAGTAAAACTAGTTCCACTGCCTGATTTTTAATACCTTGACTGTTCTGATGCAGACTCAGAGGATAAACTGAGTTAATCTAGGGATGGAGGTTTGCCATGGAATAAAACTAATGTAAGCAAGGGAGTTGGCTATAATGCCTGAATTCTAAACTACCTTCATAAGAGGAGAAGAGGAGAGAGTTCATATATGGCAGAAAGTAAAGTATAACATTAATAATCATCTACACACTATCCACGTTACAGTGAAAAAGAGCCTCTATTTAGTAACCACCTAACAGATAGTTGTTTGAACCAACATCTAAAACAATGGAAGATAAGCTGCTTTTTAATTTTGAGGTAAATTTTCCTTTACTTGAAACCACTGTAAAATATTGTAAAATTAAATTTCCTATAGTAATACTTCTAAGCAGAGTGAGAAAAAAGTTCCTACCTCATGATTGTAATCCAGGATTCCTTTTAAAATTTTCTTTAAATTGCTTATCTGTTTAGAGAGAGATAAAACAACTGGGTAAAAGTCAAGCATAGATCAAAATATAATTTAACATAAAAAATTTCTGAACCAACTAATCATTCTAGTTAATCATAAATATAAAAAATAAAACTCAACAGCATATGTGAATTCCATAATCACCAAAAAAGGACTATCAGTGGCTTAATTTATGTGATCTCAAGAGATTATAATAAAAAAATTAAGTTTCCAATCATGTTAAATTTTCAATGTTATGATCACACTGACAGAAACTGGAGGGTAATTGAACAACACTTAACAGTAAGATTAAAAGTATCAGATTTTCTGCAAGTAAAGAAAAAAATGTGCCATCCTTACTGAAAACATCCTCTAGTACTGTCTTCCCTAGAAAAATGGAGTTGCATCTCACATAGAGGTTAAATTCTAAAATTAGAGCATTAAGCGAAAATTACAGTCAAAATCAGGGTTGGAAATGTCTCCAAATTTTCTTCACTGTCAGAAAAGACTGCTGATTGTTCAGTTGAGCACCAAAGTAAATACTGAGGAGCCATATGGTTAAAAATATACTATGTTGAAATGCTAGTACAACACTCGGCACTGCAAGATACTTGTGGTACAAGAAGCATCCTCTAGAAGCAAGAGAGGGTGAGGGACCAACATGTTTCCTATCACTCAGCCACTCTAAAGTAAGGGTTCACTGGCTTATATGTCATCTGAGTGAAATGACAGGCACGATCACCTGCACTATTTTAAGCTGTTATTTTTTCCTTTTTTTTTGACCCATCTCATTCGGCTGATACTGTGTTAAGTTAAATGTGTATACGACAGGATTCTGTTGACCCTAACTGTCCCTACCCAACATTAGTAGCTGAAGATGTCCTAGGACAGAAGTACACAGTAGGACAGAAGTCACAGTAGAACCTGTGACTATCAAGTAACAGACACTCAATCATGGCAGTACAATCCAGTGCAATCAGACGTATTTATTTCTAAGGGAGAATATAAACTGAAAACTTATTTAAAAAAAACTCATAAAGAAAACGAATATGTTCATATTTCTAGAAAGATGTGGGGACATGGCAAATATACAATATACTTTATTTCCTTTATTTTCAAATGTTTGGGTTTTTTTTTTTCATATTTTAACATTTAAAATTAACACGTCTTAAAAATCAATGTGTTCATTTAAAATGATAGTTGAGGGACGCCTGGGTGACTCAATTGGTTAAGTGTCCAACTTTTGATTTCGGCTCAGGTCTCTCAGGTCATGATTTCACTGGTTCATGAGATCGAGTCCCACGTCGGGCTCTGCACTGAGTGTGGGGCCTGCTGGAATTCTCTCTCTCTCTCTCTCTCTCTGCTGCTCCCCTACTTGTTCTCTCTCTTTCAAAATAAATAAGCATTAAAAAAAATAATAATAAAATGGTAGTTGATTTCCTATTAATCCCAGTTCTGAATATTAAGAATATGATAAAGTTTTCCCCTTCTCTATATTACTGTCTCTGCCACACTAATGATACTAAAGATGAAGACAGGATGTATGTTTATGTGTGTGTTCTGTGCATGCAAGTTGGGTAAAGAACTCCCTCTTTGGTCAAGATAGCAAGCAAATACAAAATGATTCGTAGCATTATTTTAAACATCCACAATTGTTTTATACATGTTATACCATATAAAAGTAATCATTTAATTACCTCTTCTTGAAAGATTATTTAGAAATTAAAACAGTGGCTTAAACAGTGTTCATTCACTCTAGCTTAGTTTAAAAAAGGGAATTAAATGTTGGCAGACTCAATATTTAAGCAATCAGTGAATATTGTTCATCAAATATGTGTTTTATGAAAGAAATAAAAAGGGGACGCCTGGGTGACTCAGTCGGTTAAGCGTCCAACTTCAGCTCAGGTCATGATCTTGCAGTTCTTGAGTTCGAGCCCCACATCGGGCTCTGTGCTGACAGCTCAGAGGCCTGCTTAGGATTCTGTGTCTCCTTCTCTCTCTGCCCCTCCCCCATTCACGCCCTGTCTCACTCTCTCAAAAATGAATATTTTAAAAAAAAAAAAAAAAAACTAAAAAATGAAAAACTAAGCTTAACATATCTTAAGTCCAGGGACTTCACATGCTTACTCATTTGCATTTCTGAGTCTCTACCTGTCTATATCAAAGAGAAATGGGCAGCATCGTGGAGACTTGCAGAGATAAAACAGCTCTGTGTTTTCATTGTGATTATGGGAAACCACGTATCGATAGAGCTACACAGAACTGTACACAAAAACACGAAAAAACATAGATAAATCTGGTGAAAGCTGAATGAACTGGATTGCATCAATATCAGTTCCTTAGTTTTGATATTGTATTATAGTTATGCAAGATGTAACCACTGGGGAAACTGGGTGAAAGGTACACAGAACTTCTCCGCACATTTTGTTTTGCATCTCCTGTGACTCTAGAATTATTTCAAAATATAAAGTTAAAAAAATAATTTAGTGGGTTGCAACTAATGTTTTTTAAAATCAAAACATCAGTGCACAGATTAAGGGAACTATATCTGCACATACATTTAGTTGACAGTAGGCTGCAATGTAAACTGTATTTCTTACTGTGGGTTCTAGTCAAAGAAGCTTGAGAAATAATGGAACTTAAGGCTACTAGGATAAAAATGAAAATATTTCATTCTGTGAGTGCTCTGGACTCAGTCAACTATAATCAGCATTTTCTCATTATTAGTAACAACACCAACAACTAACATTACATGTGCACTATCCTAAGTACGTTATATATACCAACTCATTTATTTCTGTGAGGTAGATCCTTTTACTATCTTCATTTTACAAATGGGGAATCTGAGGTACAGAACAGTTAGGAGGACTTCTCCAGACAGTAAATGTAAAGTTATGATATGAATACAGGCACTATGGCTCTAGAGTCCATGCCATTAGTCACGGTGCTTTACTAACTCACACTATGTATCTTTGTGAGCAACCTCAGGTTACCTCCAATCTTTAATTCTGGATTATTTCACTACAGGCTGTCTAGGTTTCTAAAGCTCACTGAACACATCAGATAAAATTCCAACAAATATTACACACATACTACTAAAAGACTATTTAACAGATGGAAAAATAAAAAGAAAATACCTTTAGCCTCCAATTATCTCCTACTTCGGTTTTGATTCTGTTCAGCCAATTTTCATCAAAATATGCAGGATCTCTGCAAATCAGAAAAAGCTAGCATATTAAGATCATGCAGCTATCAAGCTTAAGAAAAAAAATGAAATCTATCCCTTAACTGCAACATAAAAATCTATTTACCACAGGGGCGCCTGGGTGGCGCAGTCGGTTAAGCGTCCGACTTCAGCCAGGTCACGATCTCGCGGTCCGTGAGTTCGAGCCCCGCGTCAGGCTCTGGGCTGATGGCTCAGAGCCTGGAGCCTGTTTCCGATTCTGTGTCTCCCTCTCTCTCTGCCCCTCCCCCGTTCATGCTCTGTCTCTCTCTGTCCCAAAAATAAATAAACGTTGAAAAAAAAAAATAAAAAAAAAAATCTATTTACCACATACCAAGCAATTAAAGAACTCAGTCTGGAGATTGGATGCAATTTTCACAGATTTCTCTAAAATCAACCTATTACCAGAGCATCATAAACTATGCATGTATATATACATATATGTATACACACACATATATATACATACATAC
This sequence comes from Herpailurus yagouaroundi, assembly GCF_014898765.1. Lineage (NCBI taxonomy): Eukaryota > Metazoa > Chordata > Mammalia > Carnivora > Felidae > Herpailurus > Herpailurus yagouaroundi. The sequence goes on from NW_024412376.1 coordinate 1,754,229, forward strand.
ACACACACATATTTATATACACATCATATATAACGTATATTATGTATATATACATACATTTCCCCCAAAAAACAAACTAGAAAAATGGGCGCCTGGGTGGCTCAGGCAGTTAAGAATCCAACTTCAGCTCAGGTCATGATCTCACATTCATGGGTTCGAGCCCCATGTCGGGCTGTGTTGACAGCAGGGAGCCTGCTTCAAATTCTGTCTTCTTCTCTCTCTGCCCCTCCCCCACTCACGCTCACACTCACTCTCTCTCCGTTGGTAAACATTAAATTGGGATGCCTGGGTGGCTCATTCAGTGAAGCATCTGACTTTGGCTCAGGTCATGATCTCATGGTCCATGAGTTTGAGCCCCTCATTGGGGTCTGTGCTGACAGCTCGGAGCCTGGAGCCTGCTTCAGATTCTGTGTCTCCCTCTCTCTCTGCCTCTCCTCCACTCACTCTCTGTCTCTCAAAAAATGCATAAATGTTAAAAAAAATTAAAGGTAAACATTAAAAAAATAAAAATAAAAGTTGTAACATACAGTTGATATATTTATTTTATTTTTTTAACTAAAAAAATAAATTACTTATTTTGAGAGAGGCAGAGACAGAGAATCCCAAGCCACCTCCACACTCAAAGCGTGGAACTTGATCCCAACAAACCGTGAGATTATGACCTGAGCCAAAATCAAGAGTCAGACACTCAACCGAGTCACCCAGGTGCCCCTACGGGGGAAAAAAAAAATTTTTTTTAATGTTTATTTTTGACAGAGAGAGAGAGAGAGAGAGAGAAAGAGAGAAAGAGAGAAAGAGAGAGAGCGAGCGCGCGCGCATGAGTGGGGGAGGGGCAGAGAGGGAGGGAGACACAGAATCTAAAGCACGCTCCAGGCTCTGAGCTGTCAGCACAGAGCTTGATGCGGGGCTCAAACCCACGAACTGTGAGATCATGACCTGAGCCAAAGTTGGGCGCTCAACCAACTGAGCCACCCAGGTGCCCCTACAGTTGATACATTAAAAAAAAAAAATTATAGAGGAATATGCTACCTTGGAATTAACATAATGTTTAGATACAATAATATCTAAAAAGTCAAAATCAATGACACAATTTTAAACAGACAAAAGAAATATATCAAGAAAAAAGTTAACATTAGCCTTTCAGTTAATATTTCAATGACCTCCATCACTTAATATTTTGAAGGTCACCAATAAATAATAAATGCTATTAAAATTTCAATTCCTTTAAACAGTATAGATTGAGAACCACTTTCTCAATGTAATACTAAGCATTAGACATGTTGGACATATGTGGACATGTGTCACGTGGACATATTTAAAACACCTGTGAATATACCTATACTTATTTTTCTTAGGAAAATCTCTCAAACTATGATAAATAGTAGAAAAAAAAATTTTTTTACCCTAGCATGATCTTCAGTTTAAGGTTTTTGAAACCAATGCTCTATGACATTATTTGCTCAAGACCAGAGACTGAATACCTATGTTTATCCTGCTTTAGCAAATGCTAAGTCCAAAGATCTTTCCATAACACCACAACTGTCTCCATTTACCCAAAAAACATAATTGCAATAAAAGAAATATGTTAGAGGGAAAGAAAAAAAACTACATTTCAACTTATATTGTCACTCAAGCTGAAAGTACAATCTGTGCTAAATTTTGTTCATATATTTACATGAAGTCACATGTTATTTATAATGTTTAATGTTACTATTAAGAAAGAAAAATAAATGTATTTAGGTATAAAATTTATGAAAAAACAGTTACAACTAAGTTACCTCTGTATAAATCTATTATTTTTTTATTTTCAAATTTTTATTTATTTTTTATAATTATTTTATGATTGTTTTAAAGCTTGTATCAAAGTGAACATTAACTTTGTACCTACTTTTAAAAACAGCTTGAGTTAGAATTCACATACCATACAACTCATCCATTTAAAGTATACAATGCAATGGGTTTTAGTACATTCACAGAATTGTACAACCTAACCACAATCTTATGTCAGGCCATTTCCATCTTCTCAAAAAGAAATCCTTAGCTACCTGTAACTCCCTATTTCCCTCTCTCTCTCTCTCCAGTCCCTGGGAATTACTCCTCACTCTTCTGTCTTTTTGGGTTTGCCTATTCTGGACATTTCATATAAATGAAATCATACACTGTGTGGTCTTTTGTGTCTGGCTTCTTTCATTTAGTATGGTTTTAGGATTCATTCATATCGCAGTATGTATCACCACTTCATTCCTTTTGATGGCTCAACAATATCCCATTTATGGATAAAATACATTTTGGTAATCTATGCATCAGCCATTGTACATTTGGGTTGTCTCTACTTTTTAGCTATTATGAATAACGATGCTTTGAATGTACTAGTTCTGTGTTGACATGTTTCATGTGGGTATATGCCTAGGAGTAGAATTGCAGGGTCCCGTAATAATTCGATGTTTAACATTTGAAGCAAGGTCAAACTGTTGCTTCAAACATTTGAAGCAAGGTCAAGCTGCAGCACTTTACATTCTCACCAGCAATGCATGTTGGTTCCAATTTCTCCACAGCCTTGCCAACACTTGTTATTTTCTGTCCTTTTAATTATAGCATCCTAGTGGATGTGAAGTGGTAGGTCACTGTGGTTTTGATTTGCCTTTCCTTAATGACTAATCATGTTGAGCACTGGCCGTTTGTATATTCTCTCTGGGGAAAAATCTATTCAGTCTTTGCCTATTGGGTTGTCTTTGGGGCACCTGGATGGTCGGTTGAGCATCCAATTTTTGCTCACATCAGCCTCACTACCGTCAGCCTGTCAACGCAGAGCCTGCTTCAGACGCTCTGACCCCCTCTCTCAGCCCATCCCTCGCTCGCTCTCTCTCTCTCAATAAATAAATTTTAAAAAATGTGTAAGATAAATAAAATAAAATTTGGGTTCACTTTTTATTATTGAGTTCTAAGAGCTGCTTTTGGGGTTTGGTTTTTGTTTTTAAGTATTCAAGATAAAAGCCCCTTTTCGGTCATAAAATGTGTAAATAATTTCTCACATTCCGTGAGTTGTCCTTTCACTTTCTAAGAGTCTTTTAGCTCTTATACTTAGGTCTATGACCCATTGTGTATGGTGTAAGGGAGTAGTCTAAATGCATTCTTCAGCATGTGGATAGTCATGTACCCCTTTTATTTTTAAGCTTCATCTTCTTTAGAATTCAACAAAAGAATAATAAAAATGAAGAGAAACTAATTTGAGCAAGCTTATACAAAAAAAGGAAACTTACTGGAAGACCACTGAGGTATGTTACGATACTGAAAAATAACTGGGCCTCACACAGTACTGGAATAAGGATCTGGAAAGCTGTTAGGAATCCAGACAGTACTCTCCTTTCATCTTTTTTTCTGTCCATCTATACCGTTTCTCTCTGCAGACCAACTTTTTTCTGTTTCTCCACATACAATGCTGAAGATAACTGCAGACATGTTCCAAGTCTTCACCACTTCAGCTCAAGCAAATAGTTTAAAGACCAGCCATCATTCAGTCCCAATTCTAAATTCCCAGATCGTTTCAAATAATTCAGCTAGAGTCTCTTTTTCATCCCTAATCCGATTTATATGTAACCAAAAGGATTGAGGGCTGCAAGTAGGACACACACAACTTTAAGGGGAAGAATGACCACATCTGGCAGGATAAGAGTGAGTTTTCAGAGAAAGTGATTGTGAAAAATGGGCAGACCACCCCCAAAAGTGTCCTTGTCCCTTAAAACCTCTTGTAAAAATAGATAAGGCGGGGTGCCTCGGTGGCTTAGTCAGTTAACCGTCCAACTTCAGCTGAGGTCATGATCTCACAGTTCATGAATTAAAGCCCTGCATGCTCACTGCTATCATTGCGGAGCCCACTTTGGATACTCTGTACCCTCTCTTTCTGCTCCTCCCTTGCTCACGCCCATGTGCACTCTCCCCCCTCAAAAAATTAACATTAAAAAAAACAGATAATGCAAAGAAAAGCAACAATTGAGTTCTAAAATACCAAAGTATTATAAAAATACAGAAATTAGAAAATATTCAATATTTTTTGATACTTGATTAATCTAAAGACCATAATCATTGCCAATCAAATGTTAGTCTTCCCAACCAAAAAAAGACTCATAAGGAAGACAATCTGAGTTTGGTGCTATTTGGCTGATGATTAGTCAAAGCCAAAGATGCTGAATTTACTGAGTGGCAATTTAGGGTCACACTGCTTAAAAATACACTTCACCAGCAAGCTCATAAACTTATAGAAAAGAATGCTTTAAAATGTGTAAGAAGGGGTGCTTGGCTGTTTCAGTTAGTAGAGCACATGACTCTTGATATTGGGGTCATGAGTTTGAGCCTTGTGTTGGGGGGTAATTAAAACAATTAACTTTAAAAATGTGTAAGAAAATTATATACTCTAAGAACTCCTGGGATACTTAATTTGCAATTTAGAACAATACTTATTGTAACTAAAAGAATATCTGAATAAAATATTGCAAATCAAACACTATGATACAGTTTGCTTATTCCTTAAAAGATTATGTCTAAGCTAGGAAGGGAAAACACAAAAACCACTGCTAAGGACTAGTAAACATACCAGTCATTGAATCAGGTACTTTACATTCGCAATGACATTGCAAGGAAGGTATTATTATCCCTCTTACCATTGAAGAATATCATACTCAGAAATTAAATAATTTCCACAAGTTCTATCAGATAATTAAGCAGCAAAGTTGACAGAATAATTTTTGTTAAAAATTGTATCAGCAGAGGGGCACCTGGGTGGCTCAGTCAGTTGAGCGTCTGTCTCTTGACTTCAGCTCAGGTCGTGATATCATGGTTCATGAGTTCGAGCCCTACATTGGGCTCTGCGCTGCTGACAGTGCAAAGCCTGCTTGGAATTCTCTCTCTGCCCCTCCTCTGCTCTCTCTCTTTCTCTAAATAAATAAATAAATCTTAAGTCAGGAGAGTTCAACACAAAACTGGTTCCAGCAAACAACACTAAAGGTCCTGTGTCTAATTATCTCCTTCATGCATGCTCAATAAACTAGATCCCAAAGAGAAAGACCAATATTGTTCACGGCACTCTATGTTATTCATTAAGGGTAGGTATTTGTTCCCACTCCTTCCCCATACCTCATTTCTAACACATAGCAAGTTCTCAATAAATATTGTGGACTAAAATATGGGGTGCTTAGGTGGCTCAGTTGGTTGAATGTCCAACTTTGGCTTAAGTCACGATCTCGCAGTTTGTGGGTTTGAACCACACATCAGGCTCTGTGCTGACAGCTCAGAGCCTGGAGCCTGCTTTGGATTCTGTGTCTCCCTCTCTCTCTCTGTTCTTCCCCTGCTCGCACTCTTTGTCTCTCTCTCGAAAACAAATAAACATAAAAAAAATTTTTTTAAAGATCTGTGGACTAAAATACATTGGGGGGGGGGGGCGCCTGGGTGGCTCACTTGGTTAAGAGTCTGACTCTTGATTTCAGTTCAGGTCATGGTCTCGTGGTTATGGGATTAAGCCCCGTGCTGGGTTTTGCACTGACAGCATGGAGCCTGCTTGGGATTCTCTCTCTCCCTCACTCTCTCTGTCCCTCACCTGCTCACACATGAATGTCCTCTATCTCTCTCTCAAAATAAATGAATAGACAATTAAAAAAAAATAAAATAAATTTGGAAAGTGAACTTTTAAGCTATCCATAAGCCTCCAATCTACTACTTGCACAGAACATAGCAAAAACCGTAGTCCAGTCTTCTTATATCCAATGTGACTTTTCCGAGTAATAAATATTGACTCAATATGCAGGCATCTAGCCATAACTGTTTCTGTAAGTAGCTTACAATTTCAGCAATGCTTTCTAAATACCCCTTAATTAATGCTCTCAGGTTATGATCAAACAATATAAAGGTACTTTTCCCCAAGATCTTAATAGATCATAGTTCTGCACAGACATGTAAACAACAACGGATAATCTTACTGGAGCATTCTTCATGAGTAAGAAGCTATCTTTAGCTTCTTACTATGTCCTGTCTCTTGCTAAGAAAAACAAAAAAAACAAGAACCTATGAAACGTACAAAACCATTTCCTTAGATTTTTCCGGTAGCACATCTATTTGACTTTAACTTATGTACCAGTCATAGCTTCTTAAGCTAAAAAATAAAAAAAGAGAGACAGAGAAAAGAAAAAAGCTCATTGACTTTAATACTTAATAAAATTCCAGAAATATATTATCTGCCTGCAGTTAATTACCTTAACAAAAATAAACATATTAAATTTCATTTATACTGCTAAAATTACTTAAGCACCATAATATTCTTATTGAACTCAGCCAAATCGAGACGGGTCCAAAACCAACACTATATTTTGATTCTCTCTTAATACGGCATTTTTATTAGCAAAACAAAATTTTAGAAGCTGGAAAGCAGATTAATAGGAAATGATTTAAAAGACTAAAAAGAGAAAAAAATTACATGACAAGAAACATACTTACATCCATTTATATTTGCTAAAATTTCTACTTAAACTACAGAAAGATACAGTTTTTCACTTACCAGCTCAGATAAAATGAAAAGATTTGCAATTTGCAATGCAACTCTCTGCCTGGCACCCACCTTTTTGGCTTTCCTCATACCTCTCTGGCACTTCTGCTGTTTGAGGTTCCAACCAAGAATTAAATGTCAAAGTTCTTCAAGGCTCAGGCTACACATATTTTCTTCTTATGCTGTACTATTCCCCAAGTGACTTAACCCACAATAATGTCTTCAATAAGAGATAGCCAAATTGATTCTGGACTTCTCTTCTACCCTCTCAATCTATGTGACCTATTGCGAACTTGGCATTTTCTCTTATGTATCAACACCAAAGTCAGTGTCCCCCAAACTAAACTCATGATATATCCAGCACTCCTCCACAGCAGATCACCCTTCAACGTTCCCACATCAGTCATTTGCACCTTCTTCTATGTATTTGCTTAAGTTAGAAACTTAAAAGTCAATTTTGATACCTCCCATACCAATCATCAACATTTGGCTTTCTCTACTATTGTGAGTTCACCCACTTGTCTTCATTTCCTTCACTACCTTCTAATCCAAAGTACCATAATCTCCCTTCTGACTTACTACAAATTTCTTTCCAATTGATCATCCCTCATCATTATGGCCTCTTCTAATTTATTTTACACCTGCAGAATATTTTCAAGATGTAAATCTGACTAGAATTCAAATAAAATCTTTAAAAAAAAAAAAAAGAGGGCCATCTGGGTGGCTCAGTTGGTTAAGCGTCCAACTTTGGTTCAGATCATAATCTTGAGGTTCGTGGTTTCAAGCCCCACATTGGGCTCTGGGCAGACAGCTCAGAGCCTAGAGCCTGCTTCAGATTCTATGTCTCCCTCTCTCTCTGCTGTTCCCCCACTCATTCTTTCTCTCTCTCCCTTGTTCTCACTCTCTCTCAAAAATAAACATTAAAAAAAAAAAGAAAGAAAGAAAGAGAGGAGCTCCTGGGTAGTTCAGTCAGTTGAGTGTCCGACTCTTGATTTCAGCTCAGGTCATGATCACAGGATTGTGGGATTGAGCCCTGCATTAGTCTCCATGCTGAGCCTGATTCTCTCTCTGTGTCCCTCTCCCCTTCTTGCATGCACTCTCTCTCTCTAAAAAAAAAAAAAAATTAAATAAATAAAAATTTTAAAAAAGAAAGAAAACCAGTGCAGCCACTCTTGGAAAACAATACAGAGATTCCTCAAAAAGTTAAAAATAGAACACCCTGGGGTACCTGGGTGGTTCAGCTGGTTGATACTCTGACTTCAGCTTAGGTCATGATCTCGTGGTTCGTGAGTTCTAGCCCCACGTTCGGCTCTGTGCTGGCAGCTCAGAGCCTGGAGCCTGCTTCGGATTCTGTGTCTCTCTCTTTCTCTCTCTCTCTCTGCCCCCTCTCCTGCTCACATTCTCTCTTTCAAAAATGAATAAATGTTAAAACAAACAAACAAACAAAACCACCCTATGATCTAGCAATCACACACTGGTGTTTAGCCAAAGAATACAAAAATACTAATGCAAAGGGATACATGCACCCAATGTTTATAGCAGCATTATCTACAATAGCCCAGACTTGGAAGCAACCCAATATCCACTGAATGGATAAAGACAATATGGTGCACATTGAGATACACATACACACACACACACACACACACACACACACACACACACACACATACACACACACAGTGGAATATTACTCAGCCACAAAAAATTATGAAATCTTATTATCTGCAACAATATGGATGGAACTGAAGTGTATTATGCCAAGAGAAATAAGCCAGAGAAAGACAACTACTACATGATTTCACTTATGTGTGGAATTTAAGAAACAAAACAAACCAGCAAAGGCACCAAAAAAAAAAAAAAAAAGAAAGAAAGAAAAAGGGACTTAACTATAAAGAACAAACTGATGGCTACCAGAGGGGAGGAGTGAAATGGGTTAAATAGGTGATGGGGATTAAGGAGGGCAGTTGTGATGAGCACCGATGATGTACAGAAGTACTGAATTACTATACTGTACACCTGAAACAAACATAACACTACGTTAACTATAATTTTTTTTAAAAGTTTTAAAAAATGTAAATCTGACTGTTAACCCTTCCCTGACCCCAAATCCCTCAATTGCTTTTCACAGCCCTTGGAATAAAGACATGAGGCCCTACGTGATCTGGCAACATCTATCCTTCCAATCTCATTTTGTAACATGCTCCCCTGTCTCTGCTTTAATCACTCAAACCCTCTCTCCGTGGTGGTGTTCACCATGCTCCATCAGCCTATGAGGCCTCAGTGTATGCTCTTCCACATGCTAAGAAATCTGTTACCAATCATCTTGCAGATTTAATTTCTTTATTCAGGTAAATGTTCGCGTCTTCTTTGATTAAGTTAAATAAGCCTCTTTACAAACTTTCATAACATTGTGTATTTTTGCCCTGGAGCACTGGTTATAATAGCAATTTTGTTTTCATAGTTATTTAAACTCTGTTTTTCCTAAGGCTATAAACTCTCTGAAGGTACCTGCCCTGTGGGTTGTAGCTTACCCTTGTATCACCAGTGCTGGACACAAAGTAGCCATTCAATAAATACCACAGGGACAAGGAGGAACTGAACTTCCTTGAAATCATACATATTATACAGTTATTAAAAATAAATAACATGCAACAATATGAATGAATCTCAGCCATTATGTTGAGTGAAAGAAGTCAGACACAAGAGTACATACTGTATGATTCCATTTATAAGATGCCCAAGAACAGAGAAAACTAATTAGTGGTGTAGATGTCACAATCATGACTATTTGGGGGCAAGGGTTATTGATTAGGACGGGTCATGAGGGAACCATCTGGGTGGTGGTTACTTAGATGTGTATACACACACAAATACATACAACATGTACATACACAAATTCACTTTTTTTATTATGCTTTTCTGTGTATGTTATACCACAACAATAGGAAAAACGGAAGGCATTTTGTGGGAAAAAGGTAAAAAAAAAAAACTAAGTACTGATGAAAAATATGCCCACAAGACTTTGGTAAATTAAAATACTGTATGTTATGATCTTGGTTTGGCAAAACAATATACACATACAGTCCTTCTGGTTTCTGCAGTGACAGAAATCCTACCCTAATTAACTTAAACAAAAAATCCATTTAGTGACATATACTTGGAAAGCTTAGCTTCATTGAAACTCTCTAGACCATTCAACTTCTAAAACTTATTAGGGCATCACTCAGAGGTGACCATGAAAATCACAAGCTCACTCTTCTCAGAGTGCTAAAACCAAGCCTGATCCAAGGTTTCAAATAAGCCTTCTCACACTCCATCAAGAAGTCTATGCGCCTATGTATCTGGAGAGATGTGCCACGTAGTTCTGGAAGAAAGTGACAGCAAGCTAGTTTTCAAGCATGAGTCCCCAGTACTAAAGGCACACTGATAGATTCTCTGAAATGCAGGCATCTGAACTGCTTTTCAGATGGGCAACTCTACATAGTCCACTGCAAAGTGAACAACAGCAAAAATCCATTTACTGATGATATTAATTCTTAACACAACTGCAGGAAATCCCATTTATTGACATGCAAATCTCTAATATCATGAGGCCTCAAAGTGCTCAGTGCTTCAAAGACAAAAGTATCTCCCTATGGGGCGCCTGGGTGGCTCAGTCAGTAGAGGTCTGACTTCGGCACAGTTCATGAGTTCAAGCACTGCTTCGGGCCCTGTGCTGACAGCTCAGAACCTGGAGTCTGTTCAGATTCTGTGTTTCCCCCTCTTTCTGCCCCTCCCCTGCTCCCTTGTGTGCACTCTCTCACTCACTCTCTCTCAATAATAAACAAAATTAAAAAAAAAAGTATCTCTCTCAAATCACATCAAACCTAATGATTTTTTAAATTTACATGTTATGATTTATTTGAAAATTTCCCAGATCAAAAGTTGAAGATAGCCATACAACATCAGTTTTACAACTACTATGTTTTCAAGTACTTAGAAGGAAAGAATCAGGTATGTTTTGTATATCCCAAACAAGTATGTCCTTCTTTCAGTCACTCAGTAGACATGAGTATCCATGATGCAAACTGAATCTTGAAAAACTTATGATATTTGTGACCTACATAGGGCATTTTCATATGATTCAACCAAAAACCAAACAATGTGCTAGGATACCACTGTGAACAAAACAAATCCCTGCCTCTGTGTGGAGCTTACACTGTGTGTGAGTGTGTGTGTGTGTGTGTGTGTGTCTGTGTGTACATGGATGTGGAGAAGGCAGCATAAAACAAATGAATGCGTGGTATATAAGATGGTGTTACATACTTCAAAGAATACAAAAGGTTAAAAGGGAATGGTTGTCACTTATTTTATATGAGCGGTCAGAGAAGGCCTCACTGATAACATTTGAGCAAAATCCTTTAGAGGGATTAAGTCTCTAGATTCTGATACAATGAGAAAATCTCATCACTAACATGAAAATTTCTGCCAAGCTTATGCTGAAAAACACAAGAGCAAATAATTCTGCTAAAACTACTGGAGTGTTATAACAATTAAAGCCCTAACTGAACTTTCAGCCAGTCAATCTGTACCTAAACGAGTACATGCCATCAAAATTTTCACCGACACAGTTCTTATTCTACATCCAACACACGTTTCATATGAACCCTTTATTTTTTGTCCATATTTTCAATCTAATAAATATTCACATATAAGAACATACAAAAAGACAAAGCAATTTATTCTTACATTTTTTGAAGAACCTGGGCCATCACAACCCCATTCGTTAAATCTTCTACGGTCTGGCATGGTGCATCCACGTTAAATGTCTGGATCTGGGAAAAAAAAAAAAGGGAGGGGTGGGGGAGTTGAGTTCGGTGGATTCCATGATTAACTACACAGAAGATTTCTTAGCTTATTTTTGTGATTATCTCACCTTGGGAGTAGGAATAAATTTTAAAAAGTGGAAGAGTTGGAAACATTTTCCCTTGTGGGAAATTTCCTGCAGGTTCTTACTGTAATTTTTTCCCTTGGGTAGGAAAGAAATTGTGCTGGGCACTTGGTGACTTCCCAGCATTCATTCTCATCACAGATAATCAATCTAAGCAAGTCCTGATATCTTCATCTCCTCTACCAGTGACAGACTCCGAGATTGACAGGGCAAAGGCAATTTGAACCAAAGAGCTTACTTGAGCTTTTGGGAAAGAAAAGGCAATCTCCTCTTTTTAAATTAAACTAAATTTAGTGGTTTTTTAATCTATCTATTTTTTTAATCTATTAAATTAAATTAAATTAAATTAAATTAAATTAAGTAATCTCTACACCTAACATGGGGCTGGAACTTATAACCCCAAGATCAAGAGTCACATGCTTTACTGACTGAGCCAGTCAGGAACCCCAAAGCCAATCTCCTCTTGATGTGAACACGTATGTTGACTCAATGGTCACAAGCAGTCATCTTGGCTCTTAATGGAATCCATTTTACGATGAGGCCAATGCAGTGTATGACAGAAGAAGGATACAAAGAACTATGTCCCTGAGGCCAAAACTGAGCCACTGAATTAAAAACTGTTGAAGTCTCAAAGCATATGAGATAAATTTGTTTAAGCCTTGCCAAGTTGAGACTTCTTTTACTTAAAACCAAAATATCTTTAAACAGATGTAGAAGTTACATTCACTGCAGTAGGTTAAATAGTCAATTAATTTTTATTTATTTATTTTTTTAAAGTTACATCCAAGTTAGCATATAGTGCAACAATGATTTCAGGAGTAGATTCCTTAATGCGCCTTACCCATTTAGCCCATCACCCCTCCCACAACCCCTACAGTAACCCTCTGTTTGTTCTCCATATTTAAGTCTCTTATGTTTTGTCCCCTCAATTACTTTTGAATTTAAATGTATTCTGAATTAGGGGCACCTGGGTGGCTAAGTTGACTAAGTGACTCTTGATTTCAGCTCAGGTCATGATCTCACAGTTGTGAGATCTCATTCCCTTGCTGAGCGTGGAGACTGCTTGGGATTCTCTCTATCCCTCCCTCTTCCTCTCCCCCACACTTGTGTGCATGTGCGCAGGCGTGCTCTCTCTCTCAAAAAAATGTATTCTGAATTAGAAATTTGCAAAAAAAAACCCCAAAAACTAACTTTGTACTAGTCAACATGACAAGGCTGAGAAATAGTAGAAAGTATTTCCACGAGTAAGATAATACAGCCAAGCCAACAATGATTATACCCAATAGTGCAACCAAGACTTAAAAAAAAAAAAATCACTGAGAAAAGACAGAGGTAGGCCATGCTCTTGCAGTTTATAGGTTAGCAAAAAGAAAGAGCAACACAAAGATTACAAGTGAGAGTGGGATGCAGTCTAGGAATGAAAAACGTTTGCTTACCATGGGATGGGGGGCAAGAATAGGAGGAAGAGATGGAACAAGGAAAAGAGTATAATGGTGAAAGATGGGGCTAAAGAAGGAAGCATTATTGTACAAAACCTCGTAAGCCATGTTAGGACTTTATCCTAAGAACAATGGGGAGTAAGCAAAGGACCCCAAGCGGAAATGAGATTTGCACTGCATAAAAACCACACTGGCTGCAGTATGAAGAAAGGATTGGAGGGAAAGAGGCAGGCACAGGGACTTATTTTAGTAAGTTTACATTATGAACACCGATGAGATCAAACTAAGTAGTGACAATGGAAATACTGGGAATAACAGTTCTTCTCACACATTTTTATTTACTGGGTTACAGTCTCAGAAGTGAAATTACTAGTCAAAGTGTATGTACATTTTAAGGTTTTTGATAAATATTGACAAACTGCCCTTAACAGTCTAGTAATTTAGTCTCTTGCTAACAGAAGATGAGTGTCTACTTCTTTGTACTGTATCATCTATCAAACCTTTAAAAAATAAAAAGGCTGACAAGTGCAGCTTTTCCATATTTTCTATATAGGAGAGTCTTGTGGGCAGTGGTGGTTATGGTGACAAAAACTAAGGGAATTACCTTAAAGCATATGGCAAGTGTATTTTATCTAGCTATCCATTTGGGAGAAGCAATGAAAAGTCATTCCCGGACACTAACCTCAAGTCCCAAAGTCATTCCCAGACATAACCCCCTACCAGGGGTTCAATAAATAATTAGTAGATGGTAGGGGTTCAATAAATAATTAGTAGATGAATAAATGGAACAAATAAATACCTCTGCAGGAACTGAGATTAAAGTTTACTCCATACTATCTCTAGTTGCCTCTTCAATGGTAATATGGTAACAACAATGTAGTTTAAAGAGATAAGCATCTTTCATTTTACAGTTGATACATCAATCTTTCCTGTAGGTTTGTTTAGAATGAAAAAGCAGCAGTGAGAACCACATCTCATTCATCTCTCTCACTAATCTTAGTACAATGTCTGATACAGAACAAGCCCTCAGTATGTTTTGAATGTAATAAACTAATTCTATCCCCAGCTTTGCCCCTAATTTGCTGTGTGAACCTGGGTGTGCTACTTTACTTCTCTTATTATGAGTTTTTCAATCTAGCAATTGGGAAAAATACATTAAGGGGAGATGTGCTGCTAAAAGAATATATGAGAAAATGAATGCACATTAGGTATTTTAAACTTACAAGCAGTGATTCCCAAACCTGGTATACATCAGAATCATCTGGGAAATTGCAGAAGTCTAGGAATCTACTTTTAACAAGCTTACCAAATAATTCTTATGTGGTGGGGCACTGGGCATTTGAATCCTTCTGATCCAAAGCAGATTAAAAAACTGCCTCTGGCCAATCAGAAGAAAAAACTCAATAAAGCAGGCAATTCTTCAATAATTCTTCAATTTTTTAATAATTCTTCTTAAATAATTTAGTTTTAAAATTCTGTTTCTGTCTTGGGATTTAGAAAAAACTATCTTCATCCTGATTTTTTATTTTTTTTTTTATTTTTTTTTTCCAACGTTTATTTATTTTTGGGACAGAGAGAGACAGAGCATGAACGGGGGAGGGGCAGAGAGAGAGGGAGACACAGAATCGGAAACAGGCTCCAGGCTCCGAGCCATCAGCCCAGATCCCGACGCAGGGCTCGAACTCACAGACCGCGAGATCGTGACCTGGCTGAAGTCGGACGCTCAACCGACTGCACCACCCAGGCGCCCCCATCCTGATTTTTTAAATGTGGCTTTCTCTGTACTGGGTCTTGAGGTAAATAATTGATCATGGGGGTAGATGATGTTCATCTCTGCTCTGAGATAAAGTAGAGCAAGTCCCAAAGAAAATCTGTTTTTATGGAGTTTCCTTTGGGATGATGAAAATGTTCTTGGAATCAGTGGTGATAGCTACACAACCTGGTCATCATACTACAAACCACTGAATTGCACATTTTTTTTTTAATTTTTTTTTTCAACATTTATTTATTTTTGGGACAGAGAGAGACAGAGCATGAATGGGGGACGGGCAGAGAGAGAGGGAGACACAGAATTGGAAACAGGCTCCAGGCTCTGAGCCATCAGCCCAGAGCCTGACGCGGGGCTCGAACTCACGGACCGCGAGATCGTGACCTGGCTGAAGTCGGACGCTCAACCGACTGCGCCACCCAGGCGCCCCTGAATTGCACATTTTAAAAGAATGAATTTTATGGTATGTGAATTGTACTTTAAAAAATAATCTCTCCTCTACCAGTTCTCATAACCTCTGAGTTAACATCTACAGCATATTTTGGGATAGCAGTACAGTAAAATTTAAAGATAATTACACCTAAAAGCATTAAGATGTGAAATTCTATGGGAAAGGTCATAATCTCTCTCTCAGTTCCAAAAGCTGTATTAACACTATCCAACCTCCACTTCACCCTCCTCAACAAAAGCATGAGAAAAGTAAAACATGAAATCACCTGGAATTAGTATCTCTAGAACCGCAGTGCTCAACCACAGGTGATTTTGCTCCCTATGAGACATTCTTGTTTTTAACAAATTAGTGGGTGCCATTGGCATCTTGTAGGTAGAGGCCAGGGATGCTACTTTCAAATAAACAGGGTACTGTCCACAACAAAGAATTATCCAGCCCCAAATGTAAGTAATGTTAAAGTTAAAAATCCCTGCTCTAGAGCAGTGGTTCTCAAAGTGTGGTTCCGCAGGTCACTAACAATAGCATTTCCTGGACGCTGGTTAGAAATGCAGAATCTCAGGTCCCAGCCCAGACCTACTGAATTACAAACTCTGGACATGGGGCCTAGCCATCAGTGTTTTAATGAGCCTCCAATGATGCTGATCAAACACAGAGATAAAGTAACTTATCCAAAGTCACCAACAGTTAATATGAGACAAAGATAGGATTTGAATCCAGGTAGTCTAATGTCAGAACCTATACTCTTGCCTACCATTTTATGTTGACCCTCAGTTTTTAAAAAGAAAGAAAATTAAAGCTTTTAAAAAATGTGTGCTTTAACTTTTGTACATGGATTTCCTATTCCTCCATCAGAGGACAAAAATTGTTGGTAGAAGAGAGTTAGGCAGAGCAGAGAGAATGGAATGTGGGAGATACCATCACAATAATTATACCTTCCTCAAGTCTATACACTAGTATGCATTTCACTGGCTGCTAAGTAATATGAAAATTACAAGGATATGTTAATATTGCTGGGTTTCCCAGAAGAAATGTGAGCCTGTGTGACGATTCTTTTCCCACTCAGCTTCTTGCCATTAACTGGTAGTGTTCCAGATTTTTTCTGGTTTTTCAGTTTCTAAAACCCAGGAAAGCACAATCTTTTCATGTGAAGTTCAAGAAATTAGGCTTGACAGGTGTAATAGGCAGGGCAGATTTCTCTAACAGGTAAGAATACATTTTGACTCAGAGGGTGGGGAGAGGAGGTAGAGTGGAAATTTTCAAGCACATCCTGCTGAACTTGCTTGCTGCATAAACTCTGATAGGGAATTTAAGTTTAAAGTATTTTCCATTGGTAGGATGGTACCTTGTCTTTTCCTAAGTATTCCACTTTCAACAAAAATTTGGAACATTTGGTTCTTGAGCTAGTAGGCTCCTTGATACAATAACAATTTATCCAGCATTTAAAGCAATTCCATGTCCACAGAAATGAATTCTGCATAGGCGACTAACATACATCCCTTTAGACACCTGAGGTTTTATTATTTTAACTATTCCTAGTGGAAGAATTTTTGAAGTATACTATATACCACCTATCTAGTACTAAATGCTACGTAGTGAAAATAAACTTTTGATATTCAAGATCATAATTATGATCTTCAATAACTGAGCATGGAGGCTCTTGAATTCTATAAGGCTGTCAGTTCAAAGGGTGAATCACCCAGACTGAACTTTCAGTTCTTGGATCTTCTAGGTCACTAGCAGCTGTCTTGTATCTTGCCTAATATTACAGTTACCTTCTAACCTTCTGTGTGCACAGAACCCACGTGACCAAGGCGGCTAGAAGTTTACGTAAAATAAAGCAAATCAGTCTAAATGGGAGTTTATTCTTTTCTAAGTAGGCTCTATGCCAAACATGGGGCTTGAACTCAAGACCCTGAGATTGAGAGTCACATGGGTCTACTGATTTGAGCCTGCTAGGTGCTCCAATGGGAGTCTTGTCTTTGGAGTGTACTGCATACATTTTTTTCTCTTACACTTGGTTTTGGAATTGTTTTCAGCATTAGCTGGCCTCCACATATGAGGGACCTACTAGACTAAATGTACACTTTCAGCTACCTCAAACATTTTCTGCACATTTATTCTGCTTTTTATAATGACAAGTTAAAGAAAACAAATCCAGCATTTAAACTCAACTTTATTTTGAAAACATTTCAATGCACAAGGTTTTAAAATGTTTCAAAATCTCAGAATTGTAAATCTTTGTGTAGACTATGCTCTCCAGTTTTGTTGACAATCTCTAATTAAAAAAAAAATTTTTTTTTAATGTTTATTTTTGAGAGAGAGAGATACACACAGAGTGCCAGCAGGGGAGGGGCAGAGAGAGGAGCAGACACAGAATCAGGATGCAGGCTCCAGGCTCTCTGCTGACAGCACAGAGCCTGATCTGGGGCTTGAACTCAAAGACCAGAAGATCATGACCTGAGCCAAAGTCGGATGCTTGACTGACTGAGCCACCTAGGTACCCCGACAATCTCCAATCTTATTTTCTCCAGAAATTTTCCTTGATGAGCTTTCCAGTGACATTTCAAAAATCCTTTTAAGGGAGTTGGTTAAGTGTCCGATTTCGGCTCAGGTCATAATCTCATAGTTAGCGGGTTTGAGTCCCACTTCCCGCTCTGTGTTGACAGTTCAGAGCCTGGAATCAGCTTCGGATTCTGTGTCTTCCTCTCTCTCTTGCTCTCCCTGGCTAGCACTGTGTGTGTGTCTCCCTCTCAAGAATAAACATTGAAAAAAAATGTTTTAATCCTTTTCTACAATACCATATTCCCTGACCTCTCTAGTATCTGATACCTGGTTTTTTTTTATATTTACCAGATTCTAAATAGATGCTCTTATATTGTGTGCTTCTGTTAGTATCCCTTCAAACTTCCCTTTATGATTCTTCCTCTCTATTTTTATTAGCATTTCTCACTCAAATAATTGCACCGATTACCATCTTTTTGTGGATGCTCTTCAAATACACCTCTACTTCCAAGACTTGTCTTTCTAGACTTTAAGCAATGTAGCGCTACTTCAGATTCAGTTAGCTTCCTCATCTTTGCCCTCTTGCCTCTTTTTCTAGCATTGAGGGAGGCACTTGTATAGACTCAAAAAGCACACCTTAAGATTCTCAATCTTCTGTTTACAACCTCTGCCAAATCTAGTTCTTCCACAGTACCAAAGAATGTGGTCATTCTTTCCTTTATCTCTCCCCTGCCTTGACCACATTATGCAGTTTATCAGTTTTTCTCTCCTCTAAAATACGGCAGTGGAATCCATCTCCTCGTTTGAAGCTGGAACCCATTACATTTGTAAGTTGTATGTTAACTGTATTATTGCAAAAAACAAAAACAAAACCCTTGAAATCCCAATAGCCTAACATAAAAAAAAAATTACAGAGTATATCAAGCCCGACCATTGTATGTATATCAGAAGACGTAATCTGAATCCTGACACAAAACACATTATGAAAACCTTAAAAGTATTTTCACCACCTTTGTTACAACCTACCTAAGGCAATGCTTCTCTAAACCCTCTACGGAAGTGCTCCCACACAGGAGAGTGACATCTATACTTCAAGGATTTGAACTTGTAACTCAAGGCACCGCTGAACACAATCTCTGCGTCTTACCTTTAACATGAACCCAAATGCTGTAGTCACCTCAATCAACATCCTATTCTAGAAATGACGTTTAACATTTTTAGCAATGAGTAACACTCTGGGAAAAAGCAAAAGGTTTATCCCGTATGTCTGCAGACCTCTACACACACACACACACACACACACACACACCAAAAACTGACACCAGAGTTAGTGACACACACAGCATGGGTTTTAAGTCCAGCTCTCGAAGAAGCTGCTAAAGGCACAATTGTTAGCATCAGAATTGAACATGTAGTGACTTTAAAACGTGACCATTTTAATGAGTTTAATAATTTAAAATCAGAATCCCACAACGTTGCTCCCAAAATGTCGAGTTCCATTACTGATCCCCACATATCTTCCAGATTTGTTTTTATATTTATACCTTTAACAAGTACCTCCACACCGCTTACTTTCTAATCGCTGAAGCGCATCTCTCACTTAAAATACGGTCTCGGGGTGCCTTTTCATATTTTTCCTATCTTCCCTTCAAAGTACTTTTCTCTTCCAGTGGGCCTGGCTCATCCCTCAAGGGGCTAACCTCCGTCCTCCGTGAACGCTACAACAAAGGCGAGGAGCGTCGTAACCAAGGGTCCCGAGTGCCTCTACCGGCTGCGCGGGGCGCAGGGACAGCCAACACTTCGGTGTCCCTGGCAGCGCGAGAGGGAAGCACCAGCGCCTCATCAGCTGCAAACAACAACAATCCTAATCACAGTGCCGCCTGCACCCCATCATTAGCCTCCATAGGGCCGGTTTCCTCTCGCAGCGCAGCCAACACCTCAAACCCCAAGCCTGGCAAATTTCCCCTCGGACCCGGGGCCGAGCCCCCAGCGCCCAGACGATCCGCGCAGCCCCCAGCCCCACCCGGCCGCGGGGTAGACGCGGCCCGTACCGGCGTCCCCCGGCTCCGCCCGCCCCAGGCCCCGGATGTGACGGCACCGCCGCCCTCGGCGCTCGCCCCCCGCGACAAGCGTGGGGGATCCCGGAAAGGAGGCCTGGGGGAGGGGGTCTTCCCCCGACCCGCCAGTCATCACATACCCAAGTGAGAAGGCTCTCGCACAGCTCCACCCGCTCCACCGACTCCACGTTGAACATCTTCCCCAGCTGGGGCTTGGCAGCGCCTCCCCACCTCTCCAGAAACCGCTGCCGCTCGGTCTGGGGCTGCGTCGGAGGGTCCGGGCAGTTGACCTGGCCTCTGGCCCACGTTCTCCTCCCGCCCGGGCCGCGGACTACCTTCCCGGCGCTGCCAGCGGCTCCCGCACCGTCACCCCCGCTGCCCCTCCTTCTCTTTTCACTCGGGACCGCGCGCCCGCCGCGCGCGCCCCCGGCCACGCCCGCAGCCCCGCGTCCCCGCCCCCAGCCCCCACACCCCTCCTCCGGAGAGCGCCGGCCCAGGCCAGAGCCGCGGCCGAGGAGCCACTGCGCACAATCGCGCTCCGGCCGGCCCGCCTCCCCGCT
>NW_024412376.1:1774870-1851251 GCF_014898765.1 Herpailurus yagouaroundi
GGGTCCTCCTAGCCTGTCCGCTCGCACCCTTACGGAAGCTCGGCAGTGCGCGTGCGCCTGTGTCCGCACTCCAAATTGAAAAAGAGACAGCTAGTGATTGCCTGGGAGGGTGGCGGGGGCCGTGCCCGGAAATAATCTCTAGTCTCAGTCACCGGGAATTGGCGAGGTATCCTCTGCGGTGGAGAGGTACGCGCCCCCTCCCCCTCGGCGGCCCGCCTGGCCGCGGCCGGCCACGCCCACCCGCGTCCGGGCCCGCGGGAGCCGCCGGCTGGGCTCGGACGAGGGCGGGACTGCCCTAGGGGTCGCCTCGGGCTTCGGGGCGGGGGGAGTTGCTGCCTCGGACTCAGGGGTTCCGCCTTCCTTCGGGAAGCCCGGGGCTAAACCCCAGAGTCGCCCGGCTCCCGCCCGGAATTCCGGAGACAGCGGAAGGGCCGACGTGGCGGGTGTCTGGTGGTTCTAGGTGCTTGGCCGGGTGAAGAGAGCCAGCCGTTCCTTCTTGGGTCGCGGTGAGCCTCGACTCCCTGAAAACTTAGGCTACTTTAGGGAGAGGGTGTGCGCCAGTTAGTCCGTGAGGACCCCGATAGTTCTTAGGGCCTGTTTCTCCTAGCGCAGAGCTAGGAGTTGGCCGTCTTAATTAATGGCTTGCTTGATTGTCCTCAAGTTCTCTCACCTTTTTAGAGTTGTGGATTTCTGCTGGGGTACCGTATATTTTTATGCGACATAACATGCAGAAAAATGCATACAATGTACATGGTTAAAGAAAAATAATAAACACCCAGATAAAAACAAAAGAACACTGCCCATATTTCAGAAGTTCTACCCACACGTAATGTTCCTTCCTGAGAACAATTCCCTCCCTAGACTGACCTTTAGGATACTCACTTTCTTGCTTTTCCGTAGAGCTTTACTATATGCATGCCTGAACAATATAGTTTTACTTTGCGTGTTTTTGAATTCTAACGAGTGGGATCAGTGTATTTTGTGGCTTTGAATTAATAGTAAATTTGTTTATATCTATAGGTAATTTACATTGCTGTCTAGTATTCCGTTGCATGATTATAACAGTGTACACGTTCTGTTAATGGACATTTTTTGTTCCAGTTTGAGGCTACTAAAAACAGTGCTGTAAGCATTCTTACACCTGGATACTAGTGCAAATGTGTAAGGGTTTCCTTAGGATACATGCCTTGGAGTCCTAGGAGAATTGTTGAGTCATAGAATATGCTTAACTTAATAAGATAATGCCAAACTTTTATTTGGAGTGCAGCAAACTTAACTTCCTAGAGCACATCTTTACTCTGGTTTGTCAGTCCTGGAGCCCCCCTTTTTCCCATTAGGAGTAGGTTTTGTCCGTGAGCATTAAGAATTGCAGTGAGTTTTTTTTTTTTTTTTTAATTTGTTTTTTTCAACGTTTACTTATTTTTGGGATGGAGAGAGACAGAGCATGAACGGGGGAGGGGCAGAGAGAGAGGGAGACACAGAATGGGAAACAGGCTCCAGGCTCTGAGCCATCAGCCCAGAGCCCGACGCGGGGCTCGAACTCACGGACCGCGAGATTGTGACCTGGCTGAAGTCGGACGCTTAACTGACTGCGCCACCCAGGCGCCCCTGCAGTGAGTTTTTAAGGACGCCTTACAAAGTACCAGTTAACAGTTGACACGTAATGATTTATCATTTTGCAAATGTAAAAAAATCTTACCTGAAGTCTTCTCAATGGTCTTTTTAAAAAATGTTCTTCCCTATGCCAAGGGCAGAGAAATCTTTAGAAATGATAAATATGTATCTTGACTGCCTTTGTTTCTTCTGTTGTTGCCTCTGGATCTCTGTCTAACCAGAGTTCCTACATTCCATACTAGGTTGTTTCTGTCGAATCCCCAGCACTTTAATGACCATTACCCTTCTTAGACATGTAAAGTCATTAAGTATATGTTACATTGACTTAAGCCTGACTCACCCACAACTTGTGTTTTGATGTGGAGAACCAAATTCTAGCTTTTTCTGGAGGGACTGTGGTGTAGTGAACACCTTTACTCCAGCTGCTCAGGTTTTTAAGGCTTTGACACAGATGACCTAAGCCTCCTTTTTCAATCTTGACTGCTCACCCATAATGCATTTATGCATGATACTGCAGTGTTCTTAAGATTTCATTTGTGGCTCCTATTATCCTCGATGAAGGAAATTATATTAAAAGCTTCTTGGATGTAACTGTGGAAGTCATGTGACTATCATGTTTCTACATGAGCTTGGGTAAAAAGACAAAGGATTTCTCCTTTGGAAGTTATGGAATTTCCTGTATTTCCCTTATTTTTATTTACTTATTTTTTTCTGAAAATTTTGTAAAAGGCCAAGTTGAGAGGTGAGTATAATTTGCCTTAGCTGTCTCCTTACTTTGGTTAGTTGGAGACTAGTTGTCATCTATAGCTGTTTATCAGATTCAGATAAACATGGGGGTGTCCTATGTGGCCATGTTCCCAAGTCTTCCCAGGGAATACATACTTAGAGCTTTGATTAAAGAGAGTTTGAGATGCACCATAGTGCAGCTATAGGGAATGCATGGCTAAGTTTTAGAGTGGTTCTTCTTGACAGTTGTTAATAATAGTAACCAAGGGCTGCCTGGCTGGCTCAAACTGTAGAGAATGCAAGTCTTGATCTTGGGGTTGTAAGTTGGAGCCCCACGTTAGGTGTAGAGATTACTTTAAAAATTAAAAAAAATAAATAAAGTATTACAACTGTTTACTGAAAGTCTGTATGGTGTAACAAGCAATATGCTAAATGCTTTACCTTCATTATCTCATTATAAACTCCATAAAACAAGGAGCTTTTTTTTCGTCAAAAAGTGGGCATTTGAGGGGCACCTGGCTGGCACACTAGGTAGAGCATGCAACTCTTGATCTCAAGGTTGTAAGTTTGAGCCCTACGTTGGGTGTGGAAATTGCTTTTTAAAAAAGTGGGCATTTGATATGGTTAAAATTATTTTTACATATTCTACATATGAGGGAGTTGAGATGCAGACTTCACATGAGTACACAGTTGCCTGACTCCAAAGCTTATGCTTCTCTAATATATGAAGCTACTTCTTAATAAGACTCAGCTAATCAATAGCAAAACCCAAGCTAGAAACCCATTCCTCTTCAGGCTTCTATCAATTATGCCACACTGTCTCCAAGATCTATGGTGTGTTGTTTCTGTGATTCTCAAACAAAAATGAAGTACTGGTAACTCTTATCTTCATATTTGATAGGATCCTTTGAAATACATTAGAAATCATGTTCTATAAGTTTATAAACTTTATTTCTGGGTTTCAAGTAAGCAGCATTTAGTGGCCCCTAACACATGTAATATTCCCTGTGCACTGCTCTAAGGAATAAGATGTCTCTGTGAGTGTCTTAGAGTGCCCTTGATAGATACCTTTAGAAGGAAGGTGACCATCAGGAAATAGAGTGACTAGGGTGATAAGTAAGAATGGGACTGGACACAGACATTTTGTCTTTGAGCACTGAAGCCTAATTTTCATCACTCAAGGGAGGAAGTTAGGCACTGGCTTTTATTTTTATGGTTAAAGGAATACTATAGAACTGTGTCCTGGGAAAGGTGAAAGGCTGGCTCTCAGGTCTATTTCCCACGTGTAACCACTTTTAACTTGTATTTATCTTTCTGAGGTTTTTTTGTTTGTTTTGTTTTGTTTTGTTTTAATTCAGAAAACCCTGAATCAGAGAGATGTAATTCGGGAAGGAACTTAAGAAATCCTCAAGCACAGTTTTTACATTTTGCAGAAAATGAGAGGTCATTAGAGTTTATGTAGGGCACAGTTTGTGGTGGTAGAATTGGAACTAAAATCTAGGACTGTTAATGTCCAAGTAGCAGTGCTTAGGCTTGAGTTGAGAACCAATGCCATTGAACAAAACCAGGAGCACTGTTCTGATCTAGACAAGACCTGACTGTGAAAAGCAAAAGTTGAACTGAAGTTCAGATAAGATTGACTTTTCGAGATTGAGATATTATGTCATCTCCTCAAGTAGAAAATTTTCTTTTTAGTGTTTATCCTCTGTAATCTTAGATCAGCCTCTTTCCAAACAGAGTGATGTTATAATACCCCATTTTTGAGCTATTAGCTCCTGCAGTTTTGTTTTATTTTGTCTTTTAACTCTGATCATAAGAAAAACTACTGGTGGAAGTTGAGCTATTGGCAGCCCGCAACAATTAGGTCAGTGATTAGTAGTTTTCCATATGAAAGCTCTAGGTTTAGCTGGGATTTCCATGTAACCAGAAAATGCAGCTGACCTCTGTTCCTCTCAGAAACTTATCAGCACTCTCCCCCCAACCTCTCCTCTCTAAGCCCAAACATCTTTGGGGATACTAGAATTTGTGGTATTGTGTCTTCATTTTAATAACATTGGGAACTTTTGCTGTAAAATTATGCAAATAACTTCATATGGCCATGCAAGAGTTAGAGTATCCTGGCTTTCTGAGCTCTTGGAAGTGTGCCTGAAGCAATATCATAAGCAATATCTTAGTTGCATAGAGGTTAAATATACAGTAGGATTAAAAGAATAGATCATTTGTACAGTGGAATTTAGTCACATTATCATTGATTGCACTTGAAAGAACACAAAAACAAGTGTAACCCATTTAAAAAAAAATACAAGGAGTGTGGGGGAGAAAAAAATAACTATCTTTCTACTAGGTTCTTGGCAGAGACTCCCCTGTAGTAAAAGACAAATTAACAGGAAAAAACCCCAGAAGTTTAATAACTTATAAACCTTCTGCGTACATGGGAGGTACCCAGGAAAACTGAGTAACTCCAAAATGTCCCAAACCATCACATTATATACCACCTTCAGCTAAAGACCAAAGAAAGATGTTGGGGGAGGGAGGGAGCATAGTTATGAGAGATTCCCAGGAAAAGCACAGCAAACAAGGGTAATGTTATGCAGATTTAAGTCCCTGCCCCATTCATAAAAATTTCTAGAGATTTAGTCCTCCTCTTCCGGTACAGAGAGAGACACCCTTACAAATGGAGATTTTACTCATAAATGGCTCTTAAAAATAGGATAGCTTCCGCTTAGTTTTCAGAGCCTTTCCTTTGTTTGCTGTTTGTTTTTAATAACCAGTCTAAAGTAATTCTTAAACCAAAAGTCGTATTTTGGGGTGACACATTCTCCTATTCAGTAGTGAATTGCCTGAATGTATAGCATAGGGAAAAATCTTTTCACTTTTCAGTAGTTAGAGGTGGGAAATCTTGACACAAAGGGATAGCATTTTGGTTATCTTTCTGCAGATAGAAATAGTTCTGACTGTTCTTAGGACTTTTGATACAGCTGTACATAGCATCTCTAAAAAGAGCCAGACACCTGGCTGGTTCAGTCACCGGAGCCTGTGACTTTTTATCTTGGGCTTGTAGAGTTGAGCCCACGTTGGGTGTAGAGATTACTTAAATCTTTTAAAAAATAAAATAAAATATAAGAAGAGGAAACCTGAAAAAATAAATATCTAAATACTACATGACCCACCCCTACACTACTTGAGGCTGTTTTTTCACCTTCATTTGGCAGTTCATTTAACTGTTCTTTTGAATGAAAATAATGAAGTTACAGCTGCTTTTCTGAGTTTCCTGGTGTGTGGCCTTCATAATGGTTATTTGAAACCTATCATTAGAAAGTTCCTGATATATTAGGCTGTTATTATGTGTAAAGCCGATGGAAACTGACCTTGATCTGTTTGTTTGCTTCCATAAGGTAATTTCGTTTTTAGCTGCTAGTTCAGATTCTCTTAAAGGTGTTAGACTTTCACAGTTTCCTCTTAACAGAGACTCACTAGATTAATGAATAAAACTTACCAGTGCAATAAGGTACATATATACAGAATTTTATTTTATTTTTTTAATTTTCTTTTTTTTTTTTAAGTGTATATATTTTTGAGAGCGAGAGACAAAGCATGAGGGGGAAGGGACAGAGAGAGAGGGAGACACAGAATCTGAAACAGTCTCCAGGCACCTAGCTGTCAGCACAAAGCCTGACACGGGGCTTGAACTCAGGAGCTGAAAGATCATGACCTGAGCCAAAGTCAGATGCTTAACCAACTGAGCCACCCGGGTTCCCCTACAGGATTTTATTTTAATTATGAATAGTCATATATATTTAATTGAATATTTCCTTTATTTTCCTTGTGGTGTCTTATGAGACTAAATTTTTCTCTTTTGCCATATAAAAAATAAGAATTACCTATGATACTTGGACTCTGATGTGGTTGGATTATTTCCTTTCATACCTATAGAAATTGAATATTACCATTTTTCTCTAGCTTAGTGTATGGGAAGCAGAGTTTCATATCCTCCCTCTTCTCTTCATAAGGAAATGCAGCCTCAGAGTGATTCCATATTCCAGGCAGTTCAAAGAATTCTGAACCATAAGCTGAGTTTAGTTCCAGGTGAGGCTAATTGTTTTCAAGCACCAGAATTTTCATTAATTCAACTAATCTTAGTAGATATAAATGTGCTATAGCCTAAATGTCTTTTACTTTTCAAATTACTAACACTGTAAGTAAGGTAAGTCACTTTTATTTAAACATGTATTTATTAGGTCCTACTGTGTACAGAGCACTAAGCTAGATAATATAAGAATATTTACGTAAGAAGAGAATATATTGCTTTCCTTATCTATACATGGTGCATTCCAGGACACATTTAGTGCTGTAAGGGAGAGGAGGGATCTGATTTACTTGGAGAATTGATTTGGTATTCAAGAATGAGAAGAGCTGTTGAGCATGAGGAATGTCTTTTTTTCCTTTAAGATTAAAGGAACTGAGCTTGAAGAAGAAACGGTATTTTTTAATTTGTTTTTAAAAACTGTAAATGGATGACAAATTAGAGTAATTGTTTACCTTAAAGGAAGTAGAATTTTCTTTTCCTCAAAATAATGTGTCTGGCAAATTTTACAGAACTCAAAGGGAGAATCCTCACTGGAGTTGTAGTTAATGCAACAACCTTCCTTAAGTGGGCACTCTGAAAATTTAAAAACCTTAGAAGTCAGTTATATTTATGTTGTTTTGATTAGTATATTTCATTTTTACTGTGTCATTTGTAACTTTCGTCTTGTTTCTTTATATTTTAGACTTGGAATGGCCAAATATCACAGTGAGGTTCAAAGTTTGAAACTGGATGATGATTCAGTCATAGAAGGAGTAAGTGACCAAGTACTTGTGGCAGTTGTGGTCAGTTTCGCTTTGATTGCTACCCTGGTATATGCACTTTTCAGGTGAGACT
This sequence comes from Herpailurus yagouaroundi, assembly GCF_014898765.1. NCBI lineage: Eukaryota > Metazoa > Chordata > Mammalia > Carnivora > Felidae > Herpailurus > Herpailurus yagouaroundi. The sequence continues at coordinate 1,782,132 of NW_024412376.1, forward strand.
AAAGGACAAAAGAGTTGAAATAATATATATTTGCAAGGGCCACTGCCTTCTGACTGCTTCTAGTAATTTTTAATACTTCATTTAAAAAGTGAGTAATAGAGCTCAGTGATTGTATATATTTACTAAGGTATTTTATTTTCCACTAGGCTCTAAATGCTACTATATATTTTTCCTGTCCTCAGCTGTCTTATGAGATAAAATTTAAACTTATCACCATATTTTGAATAAAATATTAATATTTTCTATGGAAGTATCACAGTTTAAGATAATAATTTTCATAATTGAATCCCTCAATTTGTAAGTGATGCAGACAATAAGTGCAAAATATTTTCAGTCTTCAGATGGAAAAACAGGCAAAAAAAAAGTTGGACAGTATGTAGGGAATTAAGATTAAGATTAGGGGCACCTGGGTGACTCAGTCAATTAAGCATCTGACTCTTAATTTCAGTTTAGGTCATGATCTTATGGTTTGTGAGTTCAAGCCCTGCATCCAGCTCTCTGCTGACAGCCCTCTCTCTCTCTGTCGATCTCTCTGTCTCTCTGCCCACCCACCCGACCCCCCCCAATCGTGCTCTCTCTCTCTCTCAAAAATAAATAAACTTAAAAACAGATTGGGGTGCCTGGGTGGCTCAGGTGGTTGGGCATCCATCTTTGGCTCAGGTCATGATCTTGCAGTTGGTGAGTTCGAGCCCGGCATTGGGCTCTGTGCTGACAGCTCAGAGCCTGAAGCCTGCTTCAGATTCTATGTCTCTCTCTCTGCTCCTCCCTCACTCGTTCTCTCTCTCTTTCAAAAATGAATAAATGTTAAAAAAAAAAAAAAAGATTAAAATTACTGCTATAGAATCAGGAACAATCTTTAAAAGCCTCAGATGTTTATATGCCAATACACAGACTAGGATATAAACTAGAAATTTAAGTGTTAACACACAAAGATAAATAAAATTATATATATATATGTTATATATATACACATATATACATGTATACACACACACACACACACATATATATATAAAATTGAAAACAGAAATGGAAAAAAAGTATACAAGTATAAAATAGAAGTGCATCTGGGTGGCTCAGTCGGTTAAGTGTCTGACTCTTGATTTTGGCTCAGGTCATGATCTCACAATTCCTGGGATCGAGCCCTACATCAGGTTCTGCACTTAAAATGCAGAGCCTGCTTGGGATTCTTTCTCTCTCTTTCTCTCTGCCCCTCCCCTGCTTGCAAGCTCTCTTTTTCTCTTTCTCAAGATAAATACATAAACATTAAAAAAAAAAAAAGGTAGCACCTGGGTGGCTCAGTCGGTTAAGTGTCCAACTTCGGCTCAGGTCATGATCTCGCGGTTCGTGAGTTGGAGCCCACATCAGGCTCTGTGCTGACAGCTTAGAGCCTGGAGCCTGCTTTGGATTCTGTGTGTCCCTCTGTCTCTGCCCCTCTCCTGCTCATACTCTGTCTCTCTCTTGAAAATAAATGAACATTAAAAAGTTTTTGAGAAAAGTATTAAATAGAAAAAAAGATTAATTTCAAAAATTACAAATCAATGAGTTTGTTGTAAAAATTATAGAAAAGGTTCTTAAACATCAAGATTCTTAGATATGACACAAAATATGGGCAACAAAAGAAAAAAATAGATAAACTGGACTTCATCAAAGTTACCAAATTGTGTACTTGAAAGGACATAATCAAGAAAGTGGAAAACCCATAGAATAGGAGAAAACATTTTTTTTTAATGTGCATTTATTTTTGAGAGAGAGAGCGAGAGCGCGTAAGCAGGGGTGGGGACAGAGAGAGCAGGAGACACAGAATCCAAAGTAAGCTCCATGCTCTGAGCTCTGAGCTGTCAGCACAGAGGCTGATGCGGGGCTTGAACTCATGAACTGAGAGATCATGACCTGAGCTGAAGTCAGATGCTTAACCAACTGAGCCACCCAGTCACCCCAGGAGAAAACATTTCAAATCATATGTCCATATGTCACATGGATCTAGAATATATATATATATATTTTTTTACTATTTTATTTTTTTATTTTATTTTTTTTCAACGTTTATTTATTTTTGGGACAGAGAGAGACAGAGCATGAACGGGGGAGGGGCAGAGAGAGAGAGGGAGACACAGAATCGGAAACAGGCTCCAGGCTCTAAGCCATCAGCCCAGAGCCTGACGCGGGGCTCAAACTCACGGACCACGAGAGGACCATGAGATCGTGACCTGGCTGAAGTCGGATGCCTAACCGACTGCGCCATCCAGGCGCCCCAGGATCTAGAATATATAAGGAACTTACAACTCAATAATAAAAAGGCAAATAATGCAATTAATAAATGGGCAAAGAATGTGAATGCACATTCCTTCAAAGCAGATATACAAATGGCTAATAAGCACATGAACATATGCCTGACATTGTTAATTATCAGAGAAGTCAAAATCAAAATCACAGTGATACACAATTTCACACCCACCAGGATGGTTAGAATCACAAAATCAGATAATAACAATTGTTGAGGATGTGGAGAAATTGGAACCCTCATACACTGATAGTAGAAATCTAAAAATGATTCAACCTCTTTGGAAAACTATCACTTCTTCAAATGATTAAATATGCAATTTCACTCCTAAGTGTATATATATCCATGAGAAATGAAAGCACATTTGCACACAGAAACTTCTATAAGAATGTTCATGGCAGCATTCTTCGTAATAGCCAAAAGGTAGGAAAAAAAACAAATGTCCCTGAATGGATGAATGGATAAACACATGTGGCACACACATACGATAGAATATTTTTCAGCTATAAAAAGAATAATATACTGATACATGCTACATCATAGACGAAATTTGAAAACATATAGTAAGTGAAGTAAGCTAGATACAAAGGCCACATATATGTGAGTGTGTTCATATGAATGTCCAAAATAGAGAAACCTGTAGAGATTGGAAATAGATTAGTGATTGCTTGGGACTGGAGTGAGAGATGGGGGTATGAGGAATGATAGCTAAGGGGTACAGGGTTTCTTTTTGAGGTAATGGAAATGTCCTAAAATCGACTGTAGTGATGTTTGTATATATGTGTGAATATGCTAAAAACCATTGAATTGTACATTTTAAATGGGTAAATTGTGTGGTATGGTATGTGAATTATATTTCAATAAAGCTGTTTAAAAATGAGTCATGACTTGGCAGATACAAATGAAGTATCTGCTTTTTATTAAGAATGGGATGAAGATAGAACTTTGTCATGTTGAAGTATCCATGATACATTGTTGAGTGAGAATTGTTGATTGAAAGATACATCATGGCATGCCTAGATGGCTCAGTTGGTTAAGCATCCAACTCTTGATCTCAGTTCAGGTTGTGATCCCAGGATCGAGGGATTAAGCCCTGCAGTGGGCTCTGAACTGAACATGGAGGCTGGTTAAGATTCATTCTCTCTCTCTCTCTCTCTCTGTCTCTCTCTCTCTCTCTGTCTCTCTCTCTTTCTCTGTCTCTCCCCTCCCCTCCCCCCTTTGCCCCTCTCTTCCACTTGTGCTCTCTCTAAAAACAAAATTTAAAAGACATCACAAAACCATAAGTCAAGTAAACCATACTGTCTAAAAATTATTTTTGATAAAATTAATTTTATTTTCAAATATTTTTCCCCTTATTTTTTTTCTAATTTCCCTACTATGGGTATTTATTACTTATATAATAAGAGTGTTTTCCCCACAGACTGGGAAGATATGAAGCCCAAACTAAAAGTTTTATATTTAATATATAAAATTGTGTGTTGGAGATGTCAAAAACTTAACAGTATTAGGCTGCAGTAATCAAAATAACCAGGAAGAGGTCACATTTGGCTTATATACAGTTTGGGTGAATTATTTTATTTTAATTTAATTTAATTTTATGTTTGGGGGGGTGAATAATTTTAAACCAGTAAACATTTCAGGGGAAGTTTTCAGAATGGATAAAGCTATGGAAACCATATAGAATGCTTGAAGGGACTGGGGATATCTAGCTTAGTGGAAAATACTGTTGGACATAAAAGTTGTCTTTAAAAATGTTCACGGCTTTTTTTTTTATTTTTAGTTTTTTATTTATTTTGAGAAAGACAGTGCAAGTGGGGGAGGGGCAGAGAGAGAGAGGGGGCAGAGAGAATCCCAAGTAGGGGATGGGGCCCGAATTCATGAAAGCATGAGATCTTGACCTGAGCTGAAACCAAAAGTGGGACACTTAACCAAATGAGCCGCCAAAGTGCCCTGATCAGTGCTTGTTTTATTGAAGAAGAATTAGATTTATTCCATGTGGCTTCATGGACAGAACTAAGGCCAGTAAGTAAAGATAAATGATAGATTTTGGATCAGCCTGAGTCACTTTTCAAATTATGTAAGGTGCTCCATTATTTAGACATTGTCTTGAATCTGTCATCTGATTGAGTGGGAGGTCAGTTTAAGTTTCTGTCCAGCTCTTCAGATTCAAATTCACTTGGCATTTGTAATCCTGTTACTTCAACTGCAGTTATCAATTAGTGATGAGTTGGGAGAGGGGTAGCATGTGTAGTTTATAATTCAAAGGAAACTTTTGTCTCTTTTCTGTAATTTCTTTGATGTTTTGAGTCATAATTTTTTTTGTATTGTGGTAAAATAAACAGCATAAAATTTACCACTTTAAGTGTACACTTCAGTGGCATTAAGTACATTCACAATGTTGCATAACCATCACCACTATCTATTTCCAGAACTTTCTTATCATCCTAAACGGAAACTATGCCAATTAAACAATAACTGCCCATTCCTCCTCCTCCTAAGCCCTGGTAACCTCTATTCTACCTTGTATCTCAATGAATTAGCCAGTTTTAGGAATCTCATAAAGTGGAATCATAAAATAATTGCCCAGTTGTATCTGGCTTATTTCACTTAGCATGATGATTCAAGGTCCATCTACATTCTAGCATGTATCAGAATATCATTTCTTTTTATGCCTGAATAATATTCCACCATATGTATATACCACATTTTGTTTACCCATTTATTTTTGATAGACATTTGGGTCTGTCAAATGCTTTTAATTGGAATTGCTGGATCATATGGTAATTCTATTTCAACTTTTTGAGGAAACTGTTTTTCACACTAGCTGGCCCATTTTACATTCCCACCAGCCGTGCACGATGGTTCTGATTTCTCTCTCTCTCTCTTTTTTTTTTTTAAGTCCATTTATTTTGAGAGAGAGAGAAAGAGCAAGTTGGGGAGGGGCAGAGAGAGAGAGGGAGAGAGAATCCCAAGCAGGCTCAGCTCTGTCAGTGCAGAGCCCAACACGGGGCTCAAACCCACGAACCATGAGATCGTTACCTGAGCTGAAGTCAGATGCTAACTGACTTAGCCACCCAGGTGCCCCTGATTGCTCTATATCTGTGCCAACACTTGATACCTTCTATTTTTTTTTTTTTATAATTGTCATCCAAATGGGTATGAAGTAGTATCTCATTGGAGCTTTGCTTTGGCATTTCATTCATGATGTTGATCATCATTTCATTTACTTATTGGCTGTTTGTGTATCTTCTTTGAAGAGAAGTCTATTCAGATTCTTTTCTCATCTTTGAATTGGGTGCTTGCTTTTTGTTTCGAGTAATGAGAGTCTTTTTTAATAGGCTGTCCACACAATGTGGGGCTTGAAGTCAAGACCCCAAGATCAAGTCTTATGCTGTCTCAACTGAGCTAACCAGGTGCCCTCTGAGAGTTGTTTGTTGTTTTGTTTTTTTTTTTATTTTTTTTTCAACGTTTATTTATTTTTGGGACAGAGAGAGACAGAGCATGAACGGGCGAGGGGCAGAGAGAGAGGGAGACACAGAATCGGAAACAGGCTCCAGGCTCTGAGCCATCAGCCCAGAGCCCGACACGGGGCTCGAACTCACGGACCGCGAGAGTGTGACCTGGCTGAAGTCGGACGCTTAACCGACTGCGCCACCCAGGCGCCCCTGTTTTTTTTTTTTTTTAATAGAAGTATAGTTGACACAAAAGTTGTGAGAGTTCTTAATATATTATGGCATTAATCACTTACCAACTATATGATTTACAGATGTTTTCTTCTATTCTGTGTGTTGTCTTACTCTTTTTTATTTTTATTTTTGTTAAAAAAAATTTTTTTAATGTTTATTTTTGAGAGAGACAGAGGCAGAATGTGAGTGGGTTAGGGGCAGAGAGAGAGGGAGACACAGAATCTGAAGCAGGCTCCAGGCTTTGAGCTGTCAGCATAGAGCCTGACACGGGGCTCGAACTCAGGAGCTGTGAGATCATGACCTGAGCTAAAGTCGGACGCTCAACCGACTGAGCCACCCAGGTGCCCCTTTTTACTCTTCTTTAAAGTGTTTTTTTAGTTTTCAGAGAGAGAGAGAGTAAGTGAGGGGCAGAGAGAGAGGGTGACAGAGGATCTGAAGTAGGCTCTATGCTAACAGCAGCAAGCCTGATGCAGCACCCAAACTCGTGAGCCCTGAGATCATGGCCAAAATCAGATGTTCAACCAACTGAGCCACCCAGGTGTCCCTCTCTCTTTTTTTTAAAAAAGTGTTTATTTATTTTGAGAGAGAGAGAGAGTGGGAACAGAGGGTGGGGCAGGGAGAGAGGGAGACAGAGAATCCCAAGCAGGGTCCGCACTCTCAGTGCGTAGAGCCCAATGCAGGGCTCAGTCCCATGAACCATGAGATCATGACCTGAGCCAAAATTAAGGGTCGGACACTCAGCCAACTGAGCCACCCAGGCACCCCTTTACTGTCTTTATGGTGCACTACTTTGGTAAAGCCCAATTTTTCTGTTTTTTCTCTTGATGCCTGTGTTGTTGGTGTCATATTTAAGTAATTATTGACAAATCTAAGGTCACAAAGATCTTCCCCTGTGTTTTCTTCTAAGATTTTTACAGTTTTAGCTCTTTGATTCATTTCGAGTTAATTTTTGTGTATGGTAGAAGGTAAGGATCCATCTTCATTCTTTTGCATGTGTATATCCAGTTTTCCTAGTATCATTTATGAAAAGACCACCCTTACCCCACTGAAGGGTCTTGGCATCCTTACCAAAAATAGTTTGTTTATATGAGTTTATTTCTGGACTCTGTGTTTTATTCCATTAGTATATGTTTGTCCTTATGTCAGTACCATACCATTTTGATTCCTATAGCTTTGTAGTAAGTTTTGAAATCAGAAAGTGTGTGTCTTATAACTTTGTTTCAAGATTGTTTTGGCTAGTTGGGATCCATTGACATAACATACAAATTTTTATTTAAAAAAATTTTTTTTAATGTTTATTTATTTTTGAGAAAGAGAGAGACAGAGTGTGAGCGGGACACGGGCAGAGAGAGAGGGAGATACAGAATCTGAAGCAGGCTTCAGGCTCTGAGCTATCAGCACAGAGCCCAATGTGGGGCTTGAACTCACTAACCCCGAGATCATGGCCTGAGTGGAAGTTGGACACTTAACTGACTGAGCCATCCAGGAGCCCCATTAGGAGTTTTCTTTCTTTTTTTTTAGAGTTGATGATTTTTTTTTCCAATTTTTATTTCTTTTAAATGTTTTTTTTTTTGTAAGTTTATTTTTTATTTATTTTGAGAGAGAGATAGAGAGCTAGTGGGGGAGGAGCACAGAGAGAGGGAGACAGAATCCAAAGCAGGCTCCGCAATGTCAGCACAGAGCCCGATACAGGGCTCAAACTCACGGACAGTGAGATCATTATCTGAGCCAAAACCATGAGTCAGATGTTTAACCAACTAAGCCACCTAGGTGCCCCTCAATTTTTATTTTTAATTGCAGTATAATTGACATGCAATATTAGTTTCAGGTGTATAACATGGTAATTAGGTAGTTATAAACATTACCAAATGCTTACCACAATGAGTATAGTTACCACCTGTCAACATAAAAAATTAAAGTATTCACTGTATTTCCTATTTTGTACTTAATCACTTGTGATTTATTTATTTTATAATTGGACATTTGTACCTTTTAATCCCCTTCACCTATTTTGCTCATCCCCTTCCCCTCTTATAACCACCAATTTGTTTTCTGTATTTATGAGTCTGCTTCTGTTTTTTCGTTTGCTCATTTGTTTTGTTTTTTAGATTCCAGATATAAATAAAATCATATGGCGTTTTTGTCTTTATCTGACTTACTTCATTTAGCATAATACCAACTAGGTCCATCCACGTTGTCATGAATGGCAAGATTTCATTCTTTCGTCCTCCTTCCCCTAGATTTCATTCTTTTAAAATATTTTTTTCATGTTTATTTATTTTTGAAAGAGTGCGTGCACAAGTGGGGGAGGGGCAGAGAGAGGGGGATAGAGGATCTGAAGTGGGCTTCACATTGACAGCAATGAGCCCGATGTGAGGCTCAGATTCACAAACTGTGAGACCATGACCTAAGCCGAAGTTGGACGCTCAACCGATTGAGCCACCCAGGTGCCCTTAGATTTCATTCTTTCTTATGCTGAGTAATATTACATTGTGTACATATATTACATCTTCTTTATCAGTTCATCTGTCAGAGGACAATTAGGTTGTTTCCATATCTTGTCTATTGTAAATAATGCTGCAGTAAATATAGGGGTGCATATATCTTTTCAAATCAGCGTTTTCATTTTCTTTGGGTAAATCCCCCGAAGTAGAATTACTAGATTGTATGATATTTCTATTTTTAATTTTTTAAGGAATTGCCACTTGGTTTTCCACAGTGGTACCAATTTACATTCCTACCAATAGTTCACAAAGGTTTGCTTTTCTCTACATTCTGGCCAACACTTACCATTTCTTGTTTTTTTGGTAATAGCCATTGTGACAGGTGTAAGGTAATATCTCATTGTGGTTTTAATTTGTATTTCCCTGATGGTTAGTGACACTGAGCATCTTTTCATGTGTTTGTTGTCCATCTGTATGTATTCTTTGGGAAACGTCTTTTCAGGTTCTCTTACCATTTATTAATCGGATTATTTGTGGGGTTTTTTGGGTGCTGAGTTGTATGAGTTCCTTATATATTTTGGATATCAACCCCTTGGTGGCTATTATCATTTGCAATTGTCTTCTCCTGTTCAATATATCACCTTATTGCTTTGTGGATAGTATCCTTTGCTGTACCAAAGCTTTTTAGTTTGATTCAGTCTCAATAGTGTATTTTTGCTTTTGTTTCCCTTGCTTGAGGAGAGAGGACCAGAAAAAATATTGTTAAGGCTGATGCCCAAGAGTTTACTGCCTGTGTTTTCTCCTAGGAGTTCTATAGTTTCATGCTCTACTTTAGGTCTTTAATCCATTTTGAATTTACCATTGTGTATAATAGTATATGAAAGTGGTCCAGTTTCATTCTTTTGCATGCAGGTGTCCAGTTTTCCCAACACCATTAATGAAGAGATTGCCTTTTCCCCCATTGTATATTCTTGCTTCCTTTGTTGTAAATTAATTGACCATATAAGCATGGGTTAATTTCTGGGCTCTCTGTTCTATTGATGTGTCTACTTTTGTGCCAGTACTATACTGCTTTGATTCCTATAGCTATGTAGTATATCTTGAAAACTGGGATTGTGATACCTCCAGTTTTGTTCTTCTTTCTTTGGCTCTTCAGGATCTTTTGTGGTTCCATACAAATTATGGACATTATTTGTTCTAGTTCTGTGAAAAATGCTGTTGGTATTTTCATAGGGATTACATTGAGTCTGTAAATTGCTTTTAGTAGTATGGACATTTTAACAATGTGAATTCTTTGAGCCCATGAGCATGTTATATCTTTTCATTTGTTTGTGTTGTCTTCAGTTTATTTCATTGGTATTTTATAGTTTTCAAAGTACAGGTCTTTAATCTCCTTTGTTAAATTTATCCCTAGGTGTTTTATTCTTTTCAGTACAATTGTGAATGGGATTGTTTTCTTAATTTCTCTTTCTGCTACTTTTTTTTTTAATGTTTATTTATTTTTGAGAGAGAGAGAGTGGGCACAAGCAGGGGAGGGGCAGAGAGAGGGGACAGAGGTTCTGAAATGGGCTCTGTGCTGACAGCAGCGAGCCTGATATGGAGCTCAAATTCATGAACCAGGAGATCGTGACTTGAGCCAAAGTCAGACAATCAACTAAGCCACCCAGGTGCCCCTCTGCTATTTCTTTATTAATGTATAGAAATGGAACAGATTTTTGTATATTCGGTATCCTGCAACATTACTGAATTCACTTATTCTAATAATTTTTGGTGGAGTCTTTAGGGTTTTCAACATGTAGTATCATGTCATCTGCAGATAGTGACCATTTTACCTTTTCCTTACCAATTTGGATGCCTTTCATTTCTTCTTTGATTGCTGTGACTAGGACTTTAGTAATGTGTTGAATAAAAGTGGCAAGGATAGGCATCCTTGTTTTGTTCCTGCTCTTAAAGGAAAGCTTTCCACTTTTAACTATTCACTATGATGTTAACTGTGGGTTTTTTATCTATGTCCTTTATTATGTTGAGGTATGTGCCCTCTAAACACACCTTATTGAAAGTTTTTATCATGAATGTATATTGAATTTTGTCAAATGTTTTTCTACATTTATTGAGGTGATCATATGAATTATATCCTTCATTTAGTTAATGTGGTGTATCATGTTGATGGAGTAATGGATATTGAACTATCCTTGTATTCCTGGAATAAATCCAACTTGATCATGGTGAATGAACCATTTAATGTATTGCTGAATATGATTTGCTAATATTTTGTTGAGTATTGGTCTGTAATTTCTCTCCCTTTTTTTTTATTGTATCTGTGTTCAGTTTTGGTATCAGGATAATGATGGCCTCATAGAATAAATTTGGAAGCATTTCTTTCTCTTTTATATTTTTAAAGTAGTTCAAGAAAGATAAGTATTAACTCTAAGTGTTTCGTAGAATTCATCTGTGAAACCTTCTAGTCCTGGACTTTTTTTTCTTGGTTGTTTTTTGATTACGATTCAATTTTGTTATTAGTAATTGGTTTGTTCAGATTTTCCTTTTTTTCTTGATTCAGTTTTGGAAAATTGTGTATTTATTATTTTATTTTTTTTAACGTTTATTTATTTTTGAGACAAAGAGAGACAAAGCATGAATGGGGGAGGGGCAGAGAGAGAGGGAGACACAGAATCGGAAGCAGCCTCCAGGCTCTGAGCCATCAGCCCAGAGCCCGACGTGGGGCTCGAACTCACGGACTGTGAGATCGTGACCTGAGCTGAAGTCGGACGCTTAACCGACTGAGCCACCACCCAGGTGCCCCGAAAATTGTATATTTATAAGCAGTTTATCCACTTCTATGTTGTCAATTTAGTTGGCATAGGGGCTCCTGGGTGGCGCAGTCGGTTAGGCGTCCGACTTCAGCCAGGTCACCATTTCGCGGTCCGGGAGTTCGAGCCCCGCGTCAGGCTCTGGGCCGATGGCTTGGAGCCTGGAGCCTGTTTCCGATTCTGAGTCTCCCTCTCTCTCTGCCCCTCCCCCGCTCATGCTCTGTCTCTCTCTGTCCCAAAAATAAATAAAAAACGTTGAAAAAAAAAATTAAAAAAAAAATTTAGTTGGCATATAATTTTTTATAGTAGTCTTTTACAGTCTTTTGTATTTCTGTAATGTTGGTTGTAACTTCTCTTTCTAATTTTATTTATTTGAGTTCTCTGTCTTTTTTTCTTGACGAGTCTGGCTAAGATTTATTAATTTTGTTTATCTTTTGAAAGAACTAGCTTTTAGGTTCACTGATCTATTTTTTTTTTTGAGTCTCTATTTCATTTATTTCTACTTTGATCTTTATTATTTCCCTCCTTCTACTAATTTTTGACTTTGTTCATTCTTTTTCTAGTTTCTGTATGTGTAACATTAGCTTGTTTATGAGAGTTTCCTCAAAATGGATTAAAGAACTGAATGTGAGACCTGAAACCATAAAAATTCTAGAAGAGAGCACAGGAAGCTATCTCTCTTACAACAGCTGTAGTAACATTTTTCTAAATATGTCTCCTAAGGCAAGGGAAATAAAAGCAAAACTAAACTATTGGGACTACCTCAAAATAAAAAGCTTCTGTACAGCAAAGGAAACAGTCAACAAAACAAAAGACAACCTATTGAATGGGAGAAGATATTTGCAAATGATATATCCAGTAAGGGGTTAGTATCCAAAATATATAAAGAACTTATACAACTCAATACCAAAAAAATAGGGGCACCTGGGTGGCTCAGTTGAGTGTCAGACTTCAGCTCAGGTCATGATCTCACAGTTCGTGGGTTCGTGCCCTGCGTCAGGCTCTGTGCTGACACCTCAGATCCTGGAGCCTCTTTCAGATTCTATGTCTCCCTCTCTCTGCCCCTCCCCTGCTCACGTTCTGTCTCTTTCTCTCAAAAATAAATAAGCATTAAAAAATTAAAAACAACAACAACAACAAATAATCCAATTACAAAATGGGCAGAAGACATGAATAGATTTACTCCAAAGAAGACATCCAGAGACCAACAGGCACATGAAAAGATGATCCACATCACTCATCATCAAGGAAATACAAATCAAAGCTATAATGAGATATCACCTCACACCAGTCAGAATGGCTAAAATCAAAAACATAGGAAACAACAAGTTCTGGCAAGGATGTGGAGAAAAAGGGTCTTTGTTCACTGTTGGTGGGAATGCAAACTGGTGCAGCCACTATGGAAAACAGTATGGAGGTTCCTCAAAAGATTTAAAATAGAACTACTCTATGATTCAGTAATCACTCTACTGGGTATTTATCCCCAAAATACAAAAACACTAATGAACAGGATACATACACCCCTGTGTTTATTTGCAGTATTATTTACAATAGCCAAATTATGAAGCAGCCAAGTGTCCATCTATAATTTTTTTTTAATGTTTATTTATTTTTGACAGAGAGACTGAGCATGAGCAGGGGAGGGGCAGAGAGAGAGGGAGACACAGAATCCAAAGCAGGCTCCAGGCTCTGAACTGTCAGCACAGAGCCTGACACGGGGCTCGAACTCACAGGCTGTGAGATCATGACCTGAGCTGAAGTCGGATGCTCAACTGACTGAGCCACCCAGGTGCCCCCACCAAGTGTCCATCTATAGATGAATGGATAAAAAGATGTGGTATACAAATGTAGTGGAATATTATTCAGCCATAAAAAAGAATGAAATCTTGTCATTTGCAACAATATGGAGAGAGCTAGAAAGTGTAATGTTGAGTGAAATAAGTTGGAGAAAGACAAATACCATATGGTCTCATTCATATATGGAATTTAAGAAACAGAACAAATGAGCAAGGAAAAAAGAGTGAGAAAGACAAAACTATAGAGAACACACTTATGGTTATCAGAGGGGAGATTGGTGGGGAGAAGGGTGAATTAGCTGATAGGGATTAAAGAGTGCACTTACTATGATGAAAAAATAATAAAAAGTGAGTATTGATAGGTATGAAGTTATTGCCATTTTGTCAGGTATTCTCTGGTTTTTGTTCTCTTTTCCTTCTTTTTCTTTTGCTCTCTTCCCTTGTTATTTGATTACTTTTTTTAGTGTTTACTTGTATTACTTTCTCTTTATTTTTTGTGTGTCTATTGTCGGATTTGGGTTTGTGGTTACCGTGAGATTCATATGTAATATCCTATGTATATATAGCAGTCTACATTAAGTGGAAGGTTGTTTAAGATCGAAAATATTCTGAAAGCAATACATGTTTGTTCCTTCCTTGCATGTTTTATGTATATGATGTCATATTTTGCATCTTTCTATTTTGTGTATCTTTTTTTTTTTTTTGAGTTAGCTCTACACCCAATGTGGGTCTTGAACTCACAACCCTAGATCAAGATTCATATGCTCTACCAACTGAGTCAGCCAGGCACCCCTGTCCTGTGTGCGCTGCATATCTCAACTAGTTTTTGTAGATATAATTGATTTTACTACTTTTGTATTTTAACCTTCATAGCAGTTTTATAAATGAACGATCTACTAACTTTACTGTATGTTTGCTTTTACCAGTGAAATGTTTTCCTTTCATAATGTTGTTACTTATAGTTTTGACTTTTTTCTTTCCCCCTGCTTAAAGTTTCATTTAACATTTCTTATAAGGCTGGTTTAGTGGTGATGAACTCCTTTAACTTTTGTTTGTCTGGGAAGCTCTTTATATCTCCTTCAATTCTGAATGACAACTCTGGCAAATAGAGTAATCTTGGTTATAGGCGTTTTCTTTTTAGAGTTTGAATATATCATACCAGACCTTTTTTGGCCTGCAAAGTTTCTGTGAAAAACCAGCTGATAACTTTATGGGGTTTCCCTTGTATATAACTATTTTTTTTTCTTGCTGTTTCTATGATTCTCTCTTTATCTTTAATTTTTGGCATTTTAATTATGTGTCTTGGTGTGGACTGCTATGGGTTCATATTTTTGGGGATTCTCTGTGCTTCCTAGACCTGGATATCTGTTTCTTTCCCCAGTTTAGGGAAGTTTTCAGCTATTATCTCTTAAGTAAGTTTTCTGCCCCTTTCTATTTTTCTTCTGCCTCTGGATCCCCCCATAATTGTGAATATTAGTATGCTTGATATTGTCATAAAGATCCTTTAACCTATCCTCATTTTTTAAAAAATCCTTTTTTTCTGTTCAGCTTGGATGCTTTCCCCTACCTTGTGTTCCATTCGTTGAATTGTTCTTCTGTATCCTCTCTTCTGTTGTTGATTCCCTCTAGTGTATTTTTGATTGCACTTACTGTATTTTTTTCAGCTTTGATTGGTTCTTTTTTTATGTTTTCTCTTTGTAATGTTCTCACTGAGTTCATCTACTCTTCTCTCAAGTACAGTGAAAATGTTTATGACCATTATTTTGAACTCTTCATCGTGTAGACTATTTAATCTCTGTTTTGTTTAATTCTTTTTTCTCCAGTTTGGTTTTGTTCTTTTGGTTGGAACATAATCTTCCATCCCTCATTTTTTCTGATTCTCTGTGTTTGTTTCTATGTATTAGGTATGTCAGCTAGGTCTCCTAGTCTTGAAGATATTGGCCTTCTGTAGAAGGTGTGCTTTGGGGCCCAGTAGCACAATCCCATCCCCCATACCTCCATCACTAGAACCAGGTGCTCCAATGGTGTCCTCTCTGTAGGCTGCAGGTGCTATCTGCTTGTGCCTGGGCATGTGTGTTGCTGCTGCTATGGTGGGTGGGGCTGGTTCCTGCACCACCGGCTGAGCGTCCTAGCCACATCTGCTGCAGCCATGCTGGTGTGCGGGGCTGGCTCTCCTCCCTCTCTGGGGCAGGAATTGCTTTGGAGCAGATGCCAGTTCTAGCCAGGACTGCTTGCTGGGTGCACCAGGGCAGGAACCACTTTGAAAGGGTGCCTGCCAGGGTAGAATGATTGGGTGGGGCAGTTCCACAGGTGAATGCTGGGATGGGGCGAGCAGGACTAACAAGGTTAGCAAGGTAGAAAGAGAGTATCAGAACTGTCTCCCATAAGCATCTGGCTACATAGGCCGAATGCAGTGCAGTTCCCCAAGGCTGGGGATGCCCAATGTAAAGCTTTATCTCCCTTTTCAGAGTTGACCTTCATGCCTGTGATATCCCTCCCACTTGTGGGATACTGTGTAGAGGGTTTGGTTCTTGACCACATCTCTGCCCTTACCCTTCTTGATGTGGACTTCTCTTTATATCTTTAGCTGTGGAGGAGCTGTTCTGCCAGTCTTCAGTTCCAGAGTGAATTGTATTGTATGTAGTTGTTGCCTTGATGTGTCCATAGGAGGTGAATTCAGGGTCCTCCTACTCTGCCATCTTCCTGAGATCTGGGTTTTTCTATATTGCAAAGAATCCTGTTGGGATGTGACAGGGATTGCACTGAATCTGTAAATAGGTCATTTTGGGTAGTACTGACATCTTAAAAATATTAAGTCTTCTAGTCTATGAACACAGGATGTCTTTCTATTTATGTCTTCTTTAATTTCCTTCAGCAGTGTATTACAGTTATATTTCTTTCTAAATCTTTTTGTCCTCCCTTCTTAAGCTGTTATGAATAGCTGCCATTAGTTGACATACTAAAAACCAGTGCAAAGGGTTTGGTAAGCAGTTTAACCTATAAACCACAGATTTGCTCTTGCACATTTGTGAACTTTGATTCAGACTTTGTTTCTTGACCCAGAGTTTGGATATCATTTATTTCCTCTTATCAGAGATTCCTGACTTCTTTCCAGAGCCACATAACTGGTTTGATAATTTTGGTTTCTCCTTTCATGAATAACAAAGGACCATAAATCATTGGTAAATGATATATTTTGTTTCTGTATTAGAGCCATTGTTTTCCTCGGCATCTTTAGACCTAGTGTCAGATGCTGTCATTTTCTCATCGCTGAAGTGATCACGTCTTGAGGTTTTCTAATCTCACTTTCAGTCTGTCTTAATTATCCCATTATTTTCTAGATTTTTGGTTCTGGACTCACAGTTGCTAATCCCATTTAATTGCCTAAACTACAGGCTGCGTTCAACATCTCAGGCTGTTTATCTTGTTCTTTGGTTATACTTTGACTTTTCTAACATTCTACTACTAGATTTTACAATCTTGTATCTTTTCTTTTATGGAAAGAAACCAAAAGAAAGACCTTCCAGTTATATGGTTTATATGTGTACTCTGAAAAGTAGTAACTGTCTTTCTTTCAAGGAGAAGGGAATGGTTTTCCACTGTCAAAGAACAGAGAAATGCTGTTTAGGTAGGTAGTTATTGACACTTAAATGAAATGGTTCCTTGTGCTGTTCCGGATAGATTGTTTCCACCACAGAGATCGTTATTCAGTCATAAGAAGGTAATATTTAAAATAAATAATCCACCAGAATTTAAGATGTTTAAACAGTTCAAGTAGCTATGTTACATTTATGTTTAGTTTCTGATTAGAAATTTGACTTTTTGGGGGGCTCCTGGGTGGCTCAATTGGTTAAGTGTCCGACTTCGGCTCAGGTCCTGATCTTGTAGTTCGTGGGGCCTGCATCGGGCCCTGTGCTGACAGCTCAGAGCCTGGAGCCTGCTTCGGATCCTGGGTCTCCCTCTCTCTCTGTCCCTCCCCTGCTCACACTCTGTCTCTCTATCTCAAAAATGAACATTAAAAAAATTAAAACCAAAAAGAAATTTGACTTTTTTAATGTTCTTCAAAACTAATGGTTCTTTTCTGTCAGCTTTTTTCCTAAAATTTGGATTTTTTACTAAAAATTGAATAATCGTAAGATGTATTTTAAAAAGTTTTCCATGTCCCATTAAGTTATTGATTTAGAGTTTTTATCACTGTTGGGTATTAGCTCACCCAGGGAATAAAGGCTCTTATATAAAGTAACACTGGGATTTTGTGGACTTAAAATATTGCTGTTAAAAAATGTTTAAGTTTAGAAGAAACTGTTACAGCCAAATGGAATTAAGCTGTGATTCAGATGGAATCTTCAACCCCACCCTGCCAACCTAAACCACCCCTTCCAATTTCCAATACCCACATACCTTATCTCATCCTTGTGTATCAGCCACTAAATTCTTGCCTTTGAATCTCCCTTTTAATTGTTAATGTTAAGGTATAAGTGGTATGTTACGTCTGGGTTTTTCTGTATGACATAGTTTTATTTTCTGTTGTTTTGTCCCCCTTTCCTCATAAAAGCTCTATGAAGATCTGTGAAAAGCTCTATGGGAGAAAGATCTAATTAGATATGCAAAAGTGTTCAAATGCATAATAATATCTAGAATTATATAGTTTATTTTGAAGGAATTTTGCAGAAGAAATAAACGTGTTAGGGGCGCCTGGGTGGCGCAGTCGGTTAAGTGTCCGACTTCAGCCAGGTCACTATCTCGTGGTCCGTGAGTTCGAGCCCCGCATCAGGCTCTGGGCTGATGGCTCAGAGCCTGGAGCCTGTTTCACATTCTGTGTCTCCCTCTCTCTCTGCCCCTCCCCCGTTCATGCTCTGTCTCTCTCTGTCCCAAAAATAAACGTTGAAAAAAAAAAATTAAAAAAAAAAAAGAAATAAACATGTTAATCGTTCTTTAGATGATTTGTAAGCCTGCAGTTACATCAAATCTATAAGGTGCTAGGCCTCTGGATTTCATCATTTGCCAGCTGAACCTGAAATCAGCTGTATTCGGTAACCTTAGAACGCCTCACAGAGTAGTCTGGAATGTTCGGTCCTGGAATTGGAGTACAGTTGTGTGCCATCATTTACGTTTATGAAGTTCTTGGTTGAAAATTAGAGCCATAAAGAAAACGGATTCATCTGGCAATATTTTGTATTCAAAGCTTATTATATTTTATTTAACAGAAACGCCCATCAAAACATTCACCCAGAAAACCAAGAATTAGTAAGGGTGCTTCGGGAGCAACTTCAAACAGAACAGGTACTATTGCTATTATATAAATATGTGTATTTATGTAAGGGGTAGATGTTGCTATTCTCCTTACATATGAAATGGTGATGAAACAATAAATTACTGTTTGGAAACATGGGGTGTTCTCCTGCTGTACTAATTTAAGTGATTCTATTGATTGTATATTTTCAGATTAGGCAAATGACTAGTTTTAACTATTCAAATGTTTTCATGTGCATGTTTGTTTATTCTGAGAGAGAGAGGGAGAGAGAGGGAATACCAAGCAGGCTCCACATTTTCAGTGGGAGCTGGATGTGGGGCTTGAACTCCTGAACCTGTGAGATCATGACTTGAGCCGATAGCAAGACTTGGACACTTAACCAACTGAGCCACCCAGACGCCCCAAAACTGCTTTAAAAACAGCAGTTTTCCGGGGTGTGTGGGTGGCTCAGTTGGGCATCAGACATTGCCTCAGGTCATGATCTCACGGTTTGTGGGTTCAAGCCCCACATAGTCTTTGCCCTGACAACTTGGAGCCCATTCTGGATTCTCTGTCTTCCTGTGTCTCTGCCCCTCCCCTGCTTACACTCTCACTCTCAAAAATAAACATTAAAAAAACAACAACAAAAAAAACCCCGGCAGTTTTCCTATTAGTTATTTGTGAGGAAATAATAACTATCTAATTGGGCTTTAATGAAATGTAATGGAAAAACTATTTTTCTTTTTTAAGTTTATTTATTTATTTTGAGAGAGAGACCACATGTGCACATGCAAGCAAAGGAGGGTCAGAGAGGGAGAGAGAATCCCAAGGAGGCCCCATGCGGTCAGCACAGAGCCTGACGAGGGGCTCAGTCTCACAAACCATGAGATCATGACCTGAGCTGAAATGAGTGAGATGCTTAACTGACTGAGCCACCCAGGCACCCTAGATAAGCTATTTTTCTAATATCTAAGACCTACAAAGAAATGACTGTAAGGGGTGGCTTTTTTTTTTCCTCTTCTTTTTCTTCAGTGGTCAAAGTTAATAAAACTAGTTAGGCAAAAAAAGAAAACTTTTCTGCCTCTTCTTTGCTTTTAACCAAATGGACTCTCTACGAACCAGAAATGTATTTCATGAAGGCTGGAATAAGTAGGATATTATACACCTGCATGCCAAGGTAGCTAATATCAAAAAAAAAACAACCCTTAAAAATTGATTTCCCACCAATTAAATTTTAATTCCAAAGAGGGTTTTATAATTTATCCATTCACCAAATATTTATTAAACATCTACCATATGTCAGACATTGTTGTGGGCATTGAGGATTCAGTTGTGAGCTAAACAAACAAGAATTCCTGCCTTCATAACATTTCAATTCACTGATGTAAAAATAGCTTAAGCATGTTAATAGTACTCTGTTCAAGGGCTGTTGTTATTAATAATTCATACTGGGATAGTGTTTTATAATTTACAGAGTGCTGTCACATTACAACTATCTTATTTAATCTGCAAACACAAGTAAGGCAACAAGTATCATTCCCATCTAACATGTTAGATCACTAAGATTTACTTAAATGCACACTGGAATTACATGAATAGATCTGGCTATCCAGAAGTCCTACACTGAGCTGGATATTCCAGATTTCTTTGCACCACTTTCCAGTTCACCTACCTCACACATGGCATGTAGCTTTAGTTAGAATAAAGCTAGTGACCTAGCTCTTCCTATGCGGGTCTGTATGGTAACCACTACCCATATGTAGCCATTTAATTTTAAATTGACCAAAATTAAATACAATTTAAATTTCAGTATGTTTTAATTACACTAGTCACCTTTCAAGGACTCAATACTCAAAGATATAAAGGAGATACCCATTACTGCAAAAAGTTTGGTTGGACAGCACTGGTAACTGGTAATTGTTTTTGTTTTGTTTTAGTTAATTTACAAAGAATAATAAGATAAAAGGTAGAGAGGGAGACTTAATTAAGTGCTATGTGTTTTTCTGTTTTTCTGTTTTAAATAATATAAAAGACTATAACATCAAGGTGTGACCATAGCTTATAGAATATTCTAGTATTTTAGGACTGATAAGAAATAGGAGATTTTGGTTATGTTTATTAGTTTTAGGTGACAAATATTTTTTTTTTTTTTACGTTTATTTATTTTTGAGAGAGCACAAGTGGGGGAGGGGCAGAGAGAGAAAGAGACACAGAATCTGAAGCAGGCTCCCGGCTCCCAGCTGTCAGCACAGAGCCTGACGCAGGGCTCAAACTCACAAACTGTGAGATCATGACCTGAGCCAAAGTCAGATGCTCAACCGACTGAGCCACCCAGGCACCCAGGTGACAAAAATCTTTGATTTGGTTTACAACTAAGAATAGTTCATATTTAGTGAATTCTATTTTTTTTTTTTTTTTTTTTTTGGTATTTGACGTTTTTAATGCTGGCTACTTTATAAGAGGTGTGCTGGGTGCTGTGAATATAGTTTTTTGTAAGTATCTTCAAAGATACACATTACATACTGTGCTAGATTCCTTCCAGTGCCTGGGTCACTGCAGCGAGTCCTATAGGTAAAGTGCTCCTTCATAGCACTTGCATTCTGATGGGTTCTTTGATATCTGGATGCTTCTTGTAGTGATGATTCTATTCAACATTCCTATTACAATCTCATAACAGTGATGTAACTGGGGAACATTAAATTTTACTAATCTGACCATGTGGAAGATTAAGTTTAAGGTACCAATGGTATTAAATTTCCTTCTTCCAAAATGACCAATATTCTTTGCAAGTTTAATTCTGGTCCCTTTGTGAGGCACGGCATACGTGCAACACTTACCAGGAATGTATGAATGAAAAAGATGTAAGAAATGATTAAAAGCTATTACTTGGGAAACCACTTGATATATCTTTAGCTTTTGCATTAGCTCAGCCTGTGTTTCTCAGAATAACATAGTCATTCTAACAGTGAAAGAGAAACTCCTGAGTCAATGTAGGTTTTTGTCTTTAAAATGTGCTCAGGAAGGAAGGTAGAGACCGTGGAGCTTAATAAAACAACAATTTGGCTTCATAATTTTATCAAACTTATAAGATTTTAAGCTAATGCACATCTAAAACTTGATGAGGATTATACACTATTGACTGTGTTCTTAAGTATAATTAAGAGATAACTTTGAAAGCCTGTGTGCATTGTGTAATTATGAATCCCTGTTTTCGCCTCAGGATGCCCCTGCTGCTGCTCGACAGCAGTTCTACACTGACATGTATTGTCCAATCTGTTTACATCAAGCCTCCTTCCCTGTTGAAACAAACTGTGGACATCTTTTTTGTGGTAAGCAAACAATAGTATATTTGGTAAAAGTGACTATTTAGACCAAGACCCATAAATGTACATGGGCTGGATTCCTAATTTACTTTTTATTTATTATTAAATTATTCCTAATTTACATTTTATATTTCACAAGTGGGGTAGGTTGCTTCTGATATCCTGTTAGCCACTTTTATTTAGTATCTGTGAGCTCAAAGATTAAAAGAAACCTAATTATTCAACTTCTCAATAAACAGAAATGTGTTTCTTTGAATGGTAATTCAAGTATATGAATACCATGAGGGATTCATTGAATCCTTCATTGTTTATCACTTTTTGGTAGTCCTTCCCAAGGCAGGAAGGTTCTCTCAAGGACCCTGCCCAAGACCTTCCCTTAGCTCTCCTACCTCCTTTTTATCCTGCGTCAGCACAAAAGTTATTAGCCTGTTGTGTGTGTGTGTGTGACCTTAGGAGGGTTTGTAAGAGAGAATAAGAACACAGAGCATATAGTATGACAAGAAGGGAACACCAATTTCACACTTACTTAGTATCAGTAAGGGGTGCTTTCTATCTCTGGGCATTTCTTTCCTCCAGAAAGATTTCATAGAGAACGAGGTATCATATAGTCATTGCTTATTGTGCTCCTATGAGATTGAGGAGAGTCAGTTACTACATACCTGCTATGTGCTGAACATTTAAGTTACTTCATTGTGTCAAACTCCAGATACGAGGAAACTGAAACTGAGCTAAGAAATTTTATAAAGGGTAACCCAGCCAGAGAAAGAGCCAGATTTTAAATGTAGGTCTACTTCAAACCCTGTGATCAATTCTATTACGTGATTAGTGGCTTACATAACTACTCTCTACTT
The DNA here is from genome assembly GCF_014898765.1 of Herpailurus yagouaroundi. NCBI lineage: Eukaryota > Metazoa > Chordata > Mammalia > Carnivora > Felidae > Herpailurus > Herpailurus yagouaroundi. The sequence continues at coordinate 1,804,559 of NW_024412376.1, forward strand.
AACATTTATCCATTCACTAGACCTGTTGTTTTATTTGTAGTATTTCTTTCTTGTTCCAATGGCTATATTCAAGATAGGGTTCTAATTGTTCCCAAAATGTACCCATTTTCCATTTTAAGACTAATTTAAAATATAGCATACAATGATCCTTTAAGTTTCTTTCTCCCTATTGTATCTTTTGTTTGGGATTATATAGAATTATTAGGTATATAGTGCTATTATTTATGCTCTCAGGGATGGCATAAATACTTTGAAATCCATATCATGCAATGCAGGGTTTTCTATACCTTTTCTATACCTGACCAGTCCTATTATTGCATCATCCATTAATTTCATTGTCTTCCCTAAAGGTTTTGCCTAAAGTAGCTAACAAGTTATAAAACACTTATTTCAGTGTCTTTGTCTGTTGGGAATGCTAATGAGCAGCAAAATTATGAAAGATCAGCTACAGGGAATTAAATGACTACAGAGAAAGCAGATACTTTTCCCCCTCTCGAACCTCTGGTAGATATTCCTAATCAATTGGACATTCTTTCTTAGTCTGGATATGGCCTAAATGGCCATCCTTTAACACAATACTTTGGACAGGTGTTAAGAATCAGTGCGGTTTGGCAGGCTAGATGAACTCTATTTGCCAGCCCAGGCTTAGGTAATTCACTGAGTGGATAACCTAGTCACTTCAAAGATGGCCGTATTGTGTTCTTGGTTTCTGGGTCTGACGTAATTGGCTAGATTGCTTCTGATATCCTGCTGTACTTGCTAGACACTTATTTACTGTCTCTAGGTTCACAGATTCAAAAAACTTGTTACTCAGCTTCTCAAACAGAAATGTGTTTCTTTGAATGGTAGTTCAAGTATATTGATACCGTATATATCCAGAGCACCTTAGCTTGGTTCCTATATATGGAACTACAGTTCTGTTCCTTTACAGTGTGTTAAGAATAATAACAGCAACAGACTTCATCTTACTTGCATTTGTAACCCACATTGTTTTATTTAATTCTCCAGCAGTCTTATGAGGTGTTTTTCCCATTTTACAAATAAATAGATTGAGAGAGATTGTGACCCAGATTAATGTCATTGTCTCTCCCACCATCTTATTTAGGTGGATCTCTCTTTTTATACAGGGGGAATGTTGAAGAAAAGGGAAAACATTAAGCATATCACAGCTGATGTGTGTGAACTGAAGTGTTTGATTTGCTGGACCATAGTTTTTCTGTGCAGGCAGTGGCCATTACATAATTTGCAAAACAAGGACATCTGTACCCCACTTTGTAGAAAAGAGATGTGGGATTAAATAAGTTAACATATGTCAAAACACATTGAACTTTTGAGTGAAAAGGTCATAGATAAAACTAAGGCATCATTACAGATGTTAATACTGACAAGATTTATAAGTTTTGCTTTCATATAGTTTCTGTATGAAATTAGATTGCTCAAATTAATAAATATTAGCTAACATAGCACTCTGAAAGTAGGAAAAGATATCAGATAAAAATTCTTTAGCTTTTAAATTCATCTTTAAATCACTGAACCAGTTTTTCCCCACAGTCACTGTAATGTCCAATTTGGATAGCCTTTGCTTAGCCCGTTGGATGCTCACCAGTCTCTTTACATACCACTTAGTTCTACTTCTGGTATTTGCTCTTTGCTATTCATAAAACTTGGAGCATCCTCCCTCCTGTTTTCTATTTCTAAATCTTACCTATCCTACAAAGTTCAGTTCAAATCCTTTCTCATCTACAAATGACTCTCTGATATATCCCAGAATTCTCTCTCCTACATACCTTTTGTACTTAAAGTTAATATTACATAGTTTGAGATTTAACTACCTTCTGATTGATTTCAGTATGTCGCCTTGGACTTCTCAATTTGACTGTCATTGCTTATTCCAAATTCTAGACATTTATTTGATCTGGAAGAATCAGAATAAGGAACGCAGAAGGGCTAACCTAGGTTGCTAAGACAAGGATAAGAAGAAGACAGATGGGGCGCCTGTGTGGCTCAGTCTGTTAAGCATCCGACTTCGGCTCAGGTCACGATCTCATGGTTCGTGAGTTCAAGCCCCGCACTGGGCTCTATCTTGACAGCTCAGAGCCCGGAGCCTGCTTCAGATTCTGTGTCTCCCTCCCTCTCTCTGCCCCTTGCTCGCACTCTCTCTTTCTCTCTCTCTCTCTCTCTCTCTCTCTCTCAGAAATCAATAAACATTAGAAAAAAACTCTTCTTAAAAAAATTTTTTTTAAAGAATACAGAAAAGATCTTGGAGGTAGAAGTGAGACTGGAAGCACTTAGTTCAGATTCACAATGGGACCTGAATGGTCTGACAAACAGGCGTCCTGCAGAGAAGAAATGAATTGGGCCCTTAAACATCAGATAGGATTTTAAAGTATTCCTCCTCCTCTTTCTTCTTCTTCATAAATAAATAAATAAAATAAAATAAATATTCCTTCTTCATTTGTTACTGGTCTGAACTTTAGTGCTTATACACTTAGCTTACCTGCTAATTTTGAGGTCTATAAACTCTTCCTTTAAGCTGTGTTTAGTTGTTTTGCTGCTCATGAACACCTTCAGGCAGAAAAATCGTATCTATCCAGTACAAAAGTTGGTTGAATTATTGAACTAGATTATAAACTTTATTAGGTCAGATAGCATGTAATTTTTGTATCCTTTGGTTCCTTATTCATAGTACTTTATTATTACTATTGATACTACTGTAATTTGGCATTCTAAATTTTTAAAAAAATAGAAGCTATGTTTTTGTAACATATATACCATTTGGAACAGAAAATTTATGCTGTGATTTGTTGGTTATCATATTTGCAGTGATGTTCATTTATTTTACATAGGAAATGCAGTATTTTCTATTAAGCCTCACAGTATTGAAGCAGTTAATGTATTCTTGCTTTGGATTGTATAATTTTATCTTAATTGGTAGTTCAAATAAAAATATTTTTTAATGGCTGGGAATTATTACCAGATTTGAATTTGCCTGAAATGAAATGAAATAAAAATATTTTAAAATAAGATGATGCTATAAAAATATTTCAAATTTGAAACTTTCTGAGGACTCATGGGCTTTAAAATTTAAAACATCAGTATTAATGGTTTTTTTTCTCATTAGGTACCTGCATTATTGCATACTGGCGATACGGTTCATGGCTTGGGGCAATCAGTTGTCCAATCTGTAGACAAACGGTAATGTTTGTATCCAGAAAGCATCATTTATGCTAGTTTATTTTGTAAATTTTTATAATTTCTGTATCTAAATTTTGAATTATTTTTATTAAAGTTTTTATTTACATTCCAGTTAATTAACATATAGTGTAATATTAGTTTCAGGTGTACGATATAGTGATTCAACACTTGGATGTATCACCCTGCGCTCATCCGGGATTAAGTGCACTCCTTAATCCCATCATGTATTTAACCCATCCCTACCCGCCCCCCACCCCTTGCAACCATCAGTTTGTTCTCTATAGTTAAGGGTCTGTTTCTTGGTTTGCCTCTCTCTCTTTTTTCTTCCGCTTTGCTCATTTGTTTCTTAAATTCCACATATGAGTGAAATCATATATTTGTCTTTCTCTGACTGACTTATTTCACATAGATAATACTTTCTAGCCCCATCCACATCATTGTAAATGGCCAAGATTTCATTTTTTATTATGGCTTAGTAATACTCCACTGTACATACATACCACATCTTCTTTATCCATTCATCAGTCGATGGACATTTGGGCTATTTCTGTAATTTGGCTATTAGAGTATTTTTGTATCCTTTGGGTAAATACCTAGCAGTGCAGATGCTGGATCATAGGGTAGTTCTATTTTTCCAAACTTCTATAATGTTACCCCCTTATTTATTTTTATTTTTATTTTTTTATTTTAGAGAGAGAGAGAGCACTAGTGGGGGAGAAGCACAGAGGGAGAGAGAGAATCTCAAGTATGCTCCACACTCAGTGCAGAGCCTGATGCAGGGCTCAATTCCACAACCCTGGGATCATGAGCTAAGCCAAAACCAAGTCGGACACTCAATTGACTGAGCCACCCAGGCATCCCTCCATTATTTTGGGGGGGGGGGGTCTTACAGACACTAAAAAAAAAAAAGAAAGAAATTCCCTTTGAAATCCTTCAGTTGTAATAAAAAACAGCTGCTAAATGAATCCTCCCTAAAATTCTAATAAGTCTTTATTATAATACTAGCAAAGGAATAACTGAACTAGCTAATCAAGCTTAAACAGATATTTCCCCTACATATACTTCTTTTGAAAAAAATATTTTTCCTTTTTTATTTATTTTTAATCTGCCCTTCTCCAGTGAGGGTGTAGGTAGCTTTCTATGATGGATAAATTTTTTTAAAATGTCTGTTTTGTTTTATTTATTTATTTTTTAATTTTTTTTTTCAATGTTTTTATTTATTTATGGGACAGACAGAGACAGAGCATGAACGGGGGAGGGGCAGAGAGAGAGGGAGACACAGAATCGGAAACAGGCTCCAGGCTCTGAGCCATCAGCCCAGAGCCTGACGCGGGGCTCGAACTCACGGACCGTGAGATCGTGACCTGGCTGAAGTCGGACGCTTAACCGACTGCGCCACCCAGGCGCCCCTTTTTTTTTTTTTTTTAATTTTTTTTTCAACGTTTTTATTTATGGGACAGACAGAGACAGAGCATGAACAGGGGAGGGACAGAGAGAGAGGGAGACACAGATAAAATGTCTGTTTCAAGGTGCCTTCTTAGCGCAGCTGGCAGCGCGTCAGTCTCATAAAATGTCTCTTTTGGAGACATAACCACATTACATTATCCAGAACAGATCAGACCGTTATAGTTAGTACAGAAGCTACTTCAGGAGGGAGACAGTTTTTATAAACATATATTGAAGACTGAAATGTTAGCACAGATGATATGTGCCACATTTTCTCAATTTCTTTGACAAACTGGAAAAACAAAATACTGAAAAACCCGAGAAAATTAAGTCTTAGTTTTTTAATTAGCAAATGTAGTAAAACAGAACATTCTAACAGTTGTATACTATTTTTTCATAATTTCCTATATACTTATTTCTCATTTAAAATAATATTGGGGCATCTGGGTGGCTCAGTTAAGTGTCTGACTTCAGCTCAGGTCCTGATCTCATGGTTTGTGGGTTCAGGCCCCGCATAGGGCTCTGTGCTAACACACAGAGATTCTGTGTCTCCCTGTCTCTCTGCCCCTCCCCTGCTCACACTCTGTCTTTCTCTCTTTCTCAAAATAAATAAACATTAAGAAAATTAAAATAAAAATACCTTTCTAGTAATGAGTTATGAACATGAAAAAGACAGCAGCTCCTTAGGAAGTCTTCCAAAGTGCAAAATGAAGTCCTAAAAAGGATAGAGAGCTTCCAAGTTGTCAAATTGAACACATATATTTACTATTGCTTGCCACCCCACTAAAAGAACAAGACATTTTGTAAAGGCATAAACGCACAGAGATCAGAAAATAAACAAAATGATAGAAGAGGTGACAATTTTTGAAAAATTCTTGGTAGAATATAACAGACATACACAAAACAAAGAAGTACTGCTTATTGCATTACCACAAAGCAACACTTCAATAATCACCACTCAGATGAAGTAGAAACTGGCCAACAGCCCCCAGAAATTTCTTCGGGACCCCTTCCAAATCTCTACTCTCTCCTACATCTTCTAGAGGCAACTACTATTGACTTTTATGATAAGCATTTCCTTGATTTTCTTTATAGGTTTATTACCTTAACATGCATCTCTAAGATTATTGTTTAATTTTGTCTGATTTTTGGACTTATTGTTATATGAATGCACATGCACAGATACTTTCAACCTTTGTTCTGGCCATCCACTTACCCCCATTACTGCCTCCCTTTTTGGTGTAGAGAGAGAGGTTCAGGGCTTTATCTCTTTTCCTCCTTGCTTGTACATTCCCAAATTCTGCGTCTTTCACATTTGACTTTGTAGCACATGGCAGGAGGAAAATAGTTTTTGTTTTTGTTTTTGTTTTGGGCACTGCCTCTGTGGCTGATTTAATATGTGACACAAGCAGTCAACACTGAAGTTTATTTGCCAGTACCACCTCTCATAATCTTTAGCTATCTGCCAGCAACACTGAGACCAGGCCATAGGTCTAGCATTAAAGAACTAGTTCCACCACCTGTCCCCTTCTTGGCTCTATCCATGGCTTTTCATAGGGTGTATATGTATTAGCAGGTGATATCCTTTGGATCACCCATAAATTGCTAGAGGCTAAAAAGGTGGAGATAAAATTGTTTTTATATAATAGCTTTTGGTTCCCTAACTGTAGAATAATTCATCCTAGAAGCAAGACAGGTGGCAGATACCTGCTCCCCATCCTGTTTCGCTGGAAATAGTGCATAGGCTGCTGCTTCCGACTGTAACATACTCACCACTTCTCTTCCTGAATGTATACGCTAACATACCAATAGTCCTACCTGCACTTCAAGGGCCAGCTTATGTTTCCAGTATTCTGAGCACCCCAAGCAGAAGTCCTTCCTCTGAAGCATCATTATAACCCCCACCATAGTGCTTTGTAACAGGCTGTTGAACAGGTCTGCCTCCCCTTCTGTCTTGGGTGTTGTGGTTAGCAAGGGGCAGGGCTATGTCTTCATTTTGGGGGTACATGTAGCCCTTAATACAGTGCCTGGCCCACAATAGGTACTCAATTATTATTTACTGAAAGATGCATTTTTATTAACATATTTGTGAAAACAGGTTGTACCTGCTTTCCTACCACCTTCAGTTCTTTGTCAGTCCTTTGTTTGGAAAGCATCTGAGTTTGGAAAGCATCTGTTTGGAAAGCTGAACTGATGAAGGATAAAAACACCTAGATGATTTAAACCTAAATCTGTTACTGCTCCTTCCCATTTGTATCTCATCATACATTTAGCATTTCTATAGACATTGTTATATTTTTAAATATACTGATTTTTCAAAGTACTGTCATCTTCAGATTACCCCAGTTATGTTCCTGTGATATTTGTGTATACTCACCTCTACCATGGAGGAAACCAGGCTAAAAATATTGTGTTATATTACAGTGTCACAGGCACAGAGCCTGACGCGGGGCTCAAACTCACAGGCCACAAGATCATGACCTGAGCCGAAGTTGGACACTCAACCAACTGAGCCACCCAGGTGCCCCTACCCTTTTTGATTATAGTAGAGATGGGTGCTTGAGAGTGGGTCCCTGCAATAACTTAATCTCTGTATTCTGTTTGGTAGCATTCAAAGATATTTCAAATACCAGTGAGGTTGAAGAATAATTTTGATCAAAAAAAGAAATTCCAGGGGCACCTGGGTGGCTCAGTTGGTTGAGTGTCCTGCTCTTGATTTCAGCTCAGGTCATGATCTCACCATTCATAGGATCGAGCCCCATGTTGGGCTCTGTACTGACAGCACGGAACCTGCTTGGGATTCTCTCTCCCTCTGTCTCTCTCTGTCTCTCTCTGCCCCTCCCTGCATGCGAACCCCCCCTCCTCAAAAAAAAAAAAAAACAAAACCAACTTCCCTAATTTTTCTGTCTCAGAGTGATATATATTTTTATGTCACTTTGCCCCTGAATATTTTTTTCAGTTCTTGTATCTTCAAATATTTGTTAGTTCAAACAGAGAACTACTGGCTTTATCCCTGGTGTGAACTGGAACATATTAGAACCCGTGTTTGGTTAAGGTACGCATTTGATTTTATAGGAATTCAGATTACATTTTGCATTGGATTTTATTGTAAGGCAGTGATAACTTACTTTCTTTCCCATGTTGCCTTTATTAAAGGAAATGAGTGAAATATAAATTTAGAAGCTTTTCTCATTCTGTTGAATAATAACACAAAATGAAAAAATTAATGCTGTAGAAAGGTTTAACAGTGTTTTTTTGTTTGTTTTTTGTAATATACAGGTAACTTTACTGCTAACAGTATTTGGTGAAAATGACCAGTCTCAGGATGTTGTATCATTGCGTCAAGATATTAATGATTATAACCGGAGATTCTCAGGGCAGCCCAGATCTGTAAGTAATGTTATAGCAGGTGCAAAGTTACAGTATAATGATACTTCTCTTTGATAAGGTGAGATTTACCAACAAGTATTCTTTGACTGTAAAAGAATCTCATTGTTTATGTGTTTAGGTAAAGTTTTAACAAACTTCATCATTGTCAATCACTGAGTTACAGCTTTTCCAAGAACTACAGTTTTCTGTCCAAAAAAAAAAAAAAAAAATATTATAAAAGTCTTTATAAAAGAGGCTTATAACTTGGGATCTTCTGAAAAGTTTTACAGTTGTGTTTTCCTCTTTTTTACTTACCCTGGTTTCCTGTTTGAAATGTTTTCCTAAGTAACCCTCGGCGTTAGGCAGTTTTTTTGGTATATCATTTTAGTTACTCAAAAACATTTGATTTTTAAAGAACACGTTCATTTTACAGTTTACCTCCTCCTCCCAAAAAAGGCGTTTGATAGATTATATAGTGTCACATTTTACTGACTCATTCCAGTTTTTTCAAAATCTAACAATTCTAGAAACATGTGCATGACTATGTACTTCAAAAATCAGAATATTCTAAGTACAGATTTATATGGAGGGCCTAGACCTCTCCTCTGAGCTCTAGACTATACATTTCCATATCCACTTGGATGTTCCATAGGTACCTCAAACGTGACATGTACAGTATTGAATTGCTTGTCTCCTCAACTCAGTTTAGTCTTTTTTCAGTCTTAATTGTTTTGATTTCCTTTCCCTCATTCCCTTCATCTGATCTATAAATAAGTTGTATCATTTTTTTCTCTCTTTTTGGGAGATCCTGTCATTTTAATTTCATAAAAATGTCCTGTGTCTATAGCCATCATACTAGCCCAAGCCACCATCATCTCTTGCTTAGAATAACTGCAAGTGGCCTCTTCACTGTGACTTTTTTCTCTGCACAGCAGCCCAAGTGATATTTTGAAAACATAAGTAAGACCATGATATTCTTATATTTTAAAACTTCCAATGTTGTGGAATAATGTTCCAACTCCTTACTGTGCTTACACAGCCCTGTATGACCTGGTCCCTCCCTTCCCCTCACCCAAAATGCTTCACCTCCACCAGTCACTTTTCAGCTCTCAAAATACACTCCAAGTCTTTCCATCTAATGCTTTCACATGTGACCCCTTGGTTTGGGGTGCTTGTCCCTCTGCTCTTGTTATCCTTTAGGTCTCTCTTAAATAGACCTTCTTCAAAGAGGGTTGCCCTGATCAGCTAAGGTATTCTCTATTATTGTCCTCTACACATTTCCCTTTGTAGCATTTATTACAAACAGTACTCAAATCTTGTTCAGTATCCTTTTCTCAGTAAACTAAAAGCTTCATAAGGGCAACGACCATGTTTATATATTCACTGTTATATTCTCATTGCCAATTTCAGTGCCCTGGTATACAGTAGGCCCTTAATATTTGTTGAATAGATTAATAAGCTATCCTTAAGAATTGATACTACTACTTTCCATCAAGAATATAAGCTGTTAAAATGCTTCAGTATTAAACACTTGTGTGCTCTTGTGCACCCTTGCACATGTTCCTTATACTGTGATGTCATATACCTTTAAAGGCATACCCATGTGGATAAAGGGTAAATATTCTAGATGTTTAAACAGAAAGAAAATTTAATCCACAGTTATCTGGGAGCCTCTTCTGCTATTTTTCATCCAGCAATTTTTTTTTACATATTCTGCAGTAACATCTATAGGATGATTCTTTGAAAATTCACATGTTCCAAATTCAAGACTACCACTGACCTTAAAAATAAATCATTTTAAGATATCTATTAATATTTGTAAGTGTGAAGCATACCATTGCTCAATTATTACTTTTTTGGTACATATCAGATATATAATAAATAAGAAATCTTTGTAGGTTATGAAATTATAGTGTAATAGAAACATTTAGCTCTTAGTTTGATATTCTGTCACCTCCAAAGTTGAAGTAAGATTGTGATTAATATATAAACATTTCTTAATAACCCATTTCATACTTCTTATCTATTTATTATAGATTTTATATAAATGACACCATCTGAGAAGTGAACAAATAGCTCTGATAAAGGACAGAAAAATATTCAAAAGATATCCTATCTGGTCACTAGAATATTTAAAGTAACTGACTATAGACTTTGTGAAAGTTGTGCACCTGTCTTGCTTTCAATATTAGTTTCTCCCATAAAGAATAGGAAATTAACATTTAGAATGATTCTAAAAAGACCATTTTGTTTTTTGTGACCAGTTTTCCAAAAAGGATTTATAAGATAATCTGGTGGAGTTTATAAAACTGTTTCCTTAGAAAATAGTTCTTCCCATTTTTATCTCCCCCTCCCTCTCATTTGGTACTTGTTAAACACACAAGATACATACCTAGATTTGGATATATAGGAATTATACAGATTATTAAAAATAGCTGAACTGTTACAGTGGAATGACCACAGGAAGTGACTTTCTTCCTTTGGTCAGTTTCTCTGCATCTCCTAGCCCCTGAGAAATGAGATAAAGAAAGAAGTTATATTGAGAAGTCATGGTAGTTCATTACCACACAGGACCTTCTAGATCATGTAGTCAACAAACAAACTACACAAAACAAATGAGAAGTTTGCAGTCAGAGGATAAACTAACTCGCTCGAAGCAATACAAATAGATACTAGTACTTATTTTAACAGCTTTATTTAGATGTATTTTACATGTCATAAAGTGCAACCTGTATACAGTTCAATGGTCTTTCATGTATTCAGAGTAAATATAATTGGATTATCACCATAATTAATTTTAGAATATTTTCATCATTCCAAAAGCTTTAGCCATCCTTTCCCATTGTCCCCTTTCCTGTTCCCTACCCCCAGCCCTTGGCAACCACTAATTTACTTTCTGTCTCTATAGATTTGGCTACTTTGAATATTTCGTCATTTCATTGAAATGGGATCATATAGTATTTGGCCTTTTGTCTTTGGCTTGTTTCACTTAGTGTTTTCAAGGTTCATCCCTGTTGTAATACATCTATCAGAACTTCATTGCTTTTTGTGGCCAAATATATCACATTTTGTTTATCCATTCAGTTGATGGACATTTGAATTGTTTCTGTTTTTTGGCTATTATGGATAATGTTCCATTAACATTTGTGTACCAGTTTTTCTGTGGACATATGTTTTCATTTCTCCTGGGTATATACTTCATTATGGAATTGCTTGATATTATAACTCTATGTTTAACATTTAGAGGAACTGCCAGATTGTTTCCAAGGAGGCCATTCATTCCCACCAGTAGTGTATGATGGTTCTAATTTCTCTGAATCCCCAATTTTCAAAAATTTATATAATTTGTAAAATTTCAGCTGTGAAAATTATGCTCACTTATGTAAAATCCCAGTAATTGATGTTTCTGTACATATTCAGAAACTTAATCATGTTCAGAAAGGTAGGGTCTGGCTTTCCAAAAATCACTGTGGCAGTTAGTAATTCACTTAAACTCAAGTTAAGCCGAATAAACATCCTAAGATGGAGTCCCTTTCATTGCTGTTCTTAGACTGTCAGAGTCCTCCGAGTTACCGTGTCTTTAACGTATACTACTTATATATTGTCTAGCAATTTATAAAGATCTTTTGTATACAATATCTCTTTTAGTTCTTACTAGTCCTTGTGGCATATCATACTCCATTAGTTGTTGCTGGATCTCTAGTAGGTTAAACAACTTCCCCCAAGGTGATTGACTTGGAGTTTAAACCCAGACCTGTCTGACTTTAGAGTTGAGACTTGATAAGTTCTTCATTTCGTTTATTTTATTAATTCAAATAATAGAGGACTTGAGTTTTGCCTCACTGTATCCTCTATTTTCAAGTTTGTGGACATTTTAGTTGCCTTTCAGTTATCTGCAATAAGATCTATTTTATAAGAACCTAGTAATGAAAGATCTGTTTGAAGTAAAATGTGTAACTAGAAAATATATGAAACTCCTAACTCATGTTAACGGAGTTCGCACATTGTAAGAAAATTATATTATTTTGAAGTCTGACATATTAGATGACAAATCATATTTGTTCTTTCCTCTGCCAGATTATGGAAAGAATTATGGATCTACCTACTTTACTGAGGCATGCATTCAGGGAAATGTTTTCAGTCGGGGGCCTTTTCTGGATGTTCCGCATCAGGATAATACTTTGTTTAATGGGAGCTTTTTTCTATCTTATATCACCTCTAGATTTTGTACCTGAAGCCTTATTTGGAATTCTAGGCTTTCTAGATGATTTCTTTGTCATCTTTTTGTTGCTCATCTACATCTCTATTATGTATCGAGAGGTGATAACACAGAGACTAAACAGGTGAAAAAATGTGAGTTTACTAAAATATTTCAGCTGATACGTGAAATCAAACAGAAGGACCCATGGCAGCATATGGCATTTGAATATTATTATATGAGCGTAAAACCACTGTATGACAAACATTTGATTTCATTTGGCAAATGTCTAGCAATATATGACTGGAATTTTTACATGTACAGGTTCTAATATTAAGGTTAGAATTATAATAATAATTTATAATTATATGCTGATTCTATGTTGTCTATGAAGTGTCTGGAAAAAATATGGAATTATATAAAAAGGGATGATTTTTATATCTTTTTTTTCCAAAAATTACTCAGATTAATTGGATGTATATAGTAAGATATTGTTTTACAGTTTATCCAATTTATCCTTCTCAGTGAGTACCTATATGGTAATATATTGGTATGAGATACGTTTAAATATTTTTGTTACAATAAAATATTGAAATATTGGGGGAAGGTCAGTGTTTCTTTCAGTACTAGCTAAGTTTTATGTACTTGGAGCAGCTGTGCTTTTCCATTCTGATATAATTGTTTGCTAACAACTAAAAGTGAAAGAAGAAACTTGAAGTTTATAATTTGATTTCATATACTAGCTTATAAGACACTTCTTAATCAATAGAAGAATTAATAAGATATAAGACGTTTATCTCCAGTCAGCACTCTTGATTTTCTCACTTATGACATTTAAACAAGAGTTTGGTCCTTTTATAAGAATAGTATATACAAGTAACTGTAAAAGGAAATTTTTTTCAGGAACCTCTATAATACTGCAAACACATAGTAGTTTGATGCATTTCTAAGGAAAGTAGATTTTCATGGCAATGAGCATTAAAGACATTAGGAGGGTAAAGGAACACTATTTAAATTTGACAAGAGAAATTACTGGTGAGCTATACCAACAAAACGGCCAAATTTGCTTTTCTCTGGTCAGAAAACTTTTTAATACTGTCCCTAGATGGCAGCATAGAGCCCAGATTCCTCAGGTCTAACCGAATGCGCAAATGTCTGAAGCAATTCAATAAGAAAAGTTATCTTGCTTTTTTGATAGCTACAGCTTAAGTCCCCAGTGCTCTCATCTGCAATTTTCTGGTTTAGAATATTCAAAACCACAAGTGTTATGAAATCCTAACTCCCTCAGGTGGCACTGCTCATTTGTGAACTGCTCATTTGTGAACTAGTCCTTGATGCTAAGGGTTAGTGTTGGATCTGTTACCTGCAGTCACTGATAGTCATACTGTCCGTTCATGTATTAGTGAGCCTCATTATGTAGTGATAGGGAGAGGAAAACCAAATCTATCACATTCTCTCAAGTTCATCAGACTAATTAGTCATTAATTAATGAGATGCTGAATGAAGTATCAGTAACAGTGTTTTCTAATTTGGGCCTAGGACAAAGCTGCTTGTCATAGAGAAAAAGTGCTTAAATATAGCACATTATAATTAAAGCATTTCTTGCATACTTTTAATTTTATCGTTAGGATAGTTATGTGAAGGCCTTCCTTTTCACAGATGAAACCCATATGTTACAGGTCAAAGTTTTTTTGCCTGAAGCCACACACAAATAAGTGACTGAGCAGGTATTATACTCTTAGTAGACTCCCTAGTATGGGTTCAAGTAGATCTGAAGGTTATGGAGAGGGGAAGCAGGAGAGAAAGTGGGATCCTTGGGAAGTCTTTCAGAACACATTGGAGTACCATAACTTAGGTGATCCTAAAGGAAAGGTCTAGAAAGGTTATATACCAAGACTTCATGAATCCTAATTCTACACTTCCAAATCAAATGTCTAATACAGACAGTGGCATGCTTCATAGAAAACATTTCAGCGGCAGTCACAAGTTGAAAAGCTAATGAGTTAAGAGGTTGCTATACTACCATTTACCAGACTAGAAATGGATTTTTCACCAATTACAGATTTGGTATAGGGCTACAGCAGTGTCATTTTTTGGAAAGGATTTAATTTTTTGTGCATGTATTCTGCTTCGCGTGTCATGTTTCTAGTTACAATTTTATTGTAATTTTTGGAATTCCTTCTAAGACTTTCCTGGTAGAGGTGTATTGTACCAACTTTGTAACATACAAAAACACTATATAAAGTGAAGTCTTATTAAACTAAAAAGGGAACATGTAGACATCTCAGAATTTTAGACCTGCTTATTATGTCCTCTTTACTGATCACTGGTAATAAACATGTAAGGGATCTGAGAGAGTATTTAAAGTAAGTAGCCAATCAGTGTTTTAAACATCATAGTAATACTTCTATGATTCAGAGTTAGATCATATAAATCAAAAGAACTATTTGGATTTTTGTAAATAGCAATATTGTAACTTTCACAAAAACACGGTCCGACCCCAGGAGCAGAAGATAACTTTGGGCAGCTCTGTAGGGAACAAGATGAAGAAATAATTATTATAACTGTCCACTAGAACAGTGGTTTCAGCTACCACAGTTCTCAGCTTTTGAGAGCAACAAGAGACGAAAAGACTTTGTCAGTCCCTGTGGCTGTGCAGATACATACCTCACAGGACTATTTCAGCGGACTCGTGGTTTGGTCCAAACTTTGTGATTTAAGTTGTCAAGCGGATATTCTTTTGAATAAAAGCAACATATCTAAAATTAAAAACTTGTGTTATATTCCTTTCTTCTAATATTTGCTTTAAAATTCAGAACTCCTGAAATAGCATTCCTTTTCCACTAATGGACGTCTGATGTCTCATCACATTTCGTCTATTTTTTTTTTAATGTTTATTTGTTGGGGTGCCTGCGTGGCTCAGTTGGTTGAGCTCAGGTCATGATCTCACAGTCCGTGAGTTTGAGCCCTATATTGGGCTCTGTACAGACAGCTCAGAGCCTGGAGCCTGCTTCCAATTCTGTGTCTTCCTCTCTCTTTCTCTCTGCCCCTCACCAGCTCATGCCCTGTCTCTGTCTCTCAAAAATGAATAAGCGTTAAAAAAAATTAAATGTTTATTCTGAGAAACAGTGCACATGCACAAGCGAGGGAGGGACAGAGAGCAGGGAGGGGAGGTGTTGGGTGGGGGAGGTGGCAGCTAGTCTTAAACAGGCTCTGCACTGTCAGCATAGAGCCTGATGCAGGACTGGATCTCACCATCTAAGAGATGATGGCCTGAGCCAAAGTCAAGAGTTAAGACTGAGCCATGCAAGTATACCTCATCACATTTCTAATTAATTATGCTTAGGTATTGTTAAATTGAAAAAGCAGAAATGTTTTGTTCTTGAGGAAAATTCTTTAATCTGGACAATCTATTCTGGACAATACAGGTGAATTAGAAATTAGGCCTGTACCCTGATTCCCCACTCCTGTTTCTTTTGAGTATATATTTGATAACTGATTCTTTTTTTTAACTTATTTTTTTAACTTTAATTCCAGTATAATTAACATACAGTTAATATTAGTTGCACATAAATACAGTGATTCAACAATTCTATACATTACTCAGGGCTCAACATTATAACTGTACTCTTAATCCCCTTCACCTATTCTACCCATCCCCCCACCCATCTCCCCACCAGTTCTCTATATTTTATATAGATATGTAATATTTAAGAGTTCTGGTTAAATAGGGATGCCTATATCTTTCTTAGATGTTTCTTAACTTCCATAGGAGTGAAATCATATGGTATTTGTCTTTCTCTGACTTAATTTCACATACCATTATACCCTCTAGATCTATCCATATTGTTGCAAATGGAAAGATTTCATTCTTTTTTATGGCTGGGTAATATTCCATTGTGTGTGTGTGTGTGTGTGTGTGTGTGTGTGTGTGTGTGTGTGTGTGTATACATATATATATGTACATATATATACACTATATATATATATATATATATGCACACACACACTGAAGAAGTTAGTGTGTGTGTGCGTGTATACATATATATGTGTGTATACATATATATGTGTGTATACATATATATATGTATACACGCACACACACACTGCAACTTCTTCATCTATCAGTGGACATTTGGGTTATTTTCATATCTTAGCCATTGTAAATAATGCTGCATTAAACATAGGGGTGCCTATATCTTTTTGAATTAGTATTTTCATTTTCTTTGGGTAAAGACCCAGTAGTGGAATTGCTGGATCACATGGTAATTCTATTAATTTTCTGAGGAACCTCCATACTGTTTTTCATAGCGGCTGCACCAGTTTGCATTCCCACCAACAGTGCAAGAGGGTTCATTTTTCTCGACCTTCTCATCAACACTTGTTTCTCAGGCTTTTGATTTTAGCCATTCTGACAGGTGTAAGGTAATGTCTCATTGCAGTTTTGATTTGCATTTTCCTGATGTTTAGTGATGTTGAACATTTTTTTCACATGTCTATTGGCGATCTGTATGTCTTCTTTGGAGAAATGTCTGTTCATGCCTTCTGCCCATTTTGTAATTGTATTATTTGCTTTTGTGGTGTTGAGTTGTATAAATTCTTTATATATTTTGGGTACTAACTCCTTATTGGATAGATGATTTGCAAATACCTTCTCCCATTCAGTAGGTTTTTTTCTTGTTGGTTGTTTCCTTTGCAGTACAGAAGCAGCTTTTTATTATTATTTTTAGAGAGCGTAAGCAGGGGAGAGGGGCATTCTTTTGTTAGATTTATTTTTAAAGAGAAAAACCTTTTTATTTTGATATAGTCCCAATAATTTTTTTGGGTTTTTTTTGCTTTTATTTTACTTGCTTCAGGGAACATATCTAGAAAAATGTTGCTATAGCTCATGTCAGAGAGAATACTGCCTACACTCTCTTCAAGGATTTTTATGGTTTCAGGTCTCGTGTTTAGGTCTTTAATCCATTTTGAATTTGTTTTTGTATATATTGACATAAAGTAGTCCAGTTGCATTCTGTCGCATGTAGCTGTCCAGTTTTCCTAACACCATTTGTTGAAGAGACTGTCTTGGGGCACCTGAGTGGCTCGATCAGTTAAGCATCTGACTCTTCATTTTGGCTCAGGTCATGATCTCACAGTTCCTGAGATTAAGCCCACATTGGGCTCTGCACTGACAACACAGGGCCTACTTGGGGGTCTCTCTTTCTCTCCCTCCTGTGCCCCTCCCCCACGCTCTCTCTCTCTCAAAATAAATACTAAAAAAAAAAAAAGACTCTCTTTTCCCCATTGCATATTCTTGCCTCCTTTGTTGAAGATTGACCATATAATCGTGTGTTTATTTCTGGGCTGTCTATTCCACTAATCTATGTGTCTATTTTTATGCCAGTATCATACTGTTTGAGTATTACAGCTTTGTAGTATATCTTAAAGTCTGGGATTGTGATACCTCCTGCCTTGTTCTTCTTTCTCAAGCATGGTTTGGCTATTCTGGGCCTTTTGTGGTTCCATACAAATTTTAGTATTATTTGTTCTAGTTCTGTGAAAACTGATGTTGGTATTTTCACAGGGATTGCATGGAGTCTGTAGATTGCTTTGGGTAGTACAGACATTGTAACAATGTTAATTCTTCCAATCCATGAATGGTGTACCTTTTCATTTACTTGTTATCTTCAGTTTGTTTCATCCATGTTTTATAGTTTTCAGAGTATAGATCTTTCACCTCCTTGGTTAAATTTATCCCTAGGTATTTCATTCTTTGTGATGCCATTATAAATGGAATTGCTTTCTTAATTTCTTTCCGCTACCTCATTATTAGTACATAAAAATGCTACAGATTTCTGTATATTGATTTTGTATCCTACAACCTTAATATATTCATTTATCAGTTCTAGTAGTATATTGGAGTCTTTAGGGTTTTCTATATGTAATATGTCATCTACAAAAAGTGACAGTTTTCTTTCTTTTCAATTCAGATGCCTTTTATTTCTTTTTATTGTCTGATTGCTATGGCTAGGACTTCAGTACTATTTTGAATAAAAGTGGTGGGAGTGGACATCGTTGTCATGTTCCAGACCTTAGGGGGAAAGCTCTCAGTTTTTCACCATTAAGTATGTTGCTGTGGGTTTTTCATATATGGCCTTTATTATGTTGAGGGTTTTTATCATGAATGGATGTTGTACTTTGCCAGATGGTTTTTGTACATTTATTGAAACGATCCATATGTTTTTGTCCTCTCTTGTGATGTTGAAATGTTCTTTTCTGAGTCTGTGTCTTTATGTTTGCACCAACACTTTCCTTCACCACTCTTTGAAATACTAAATGTACTGATGTACTCCAGGCTCTTCTATTTTGCTAAACAGCAACCCAAAAACCTGGGAGTGGGTCAGAATAGGAAAGGGCACTCAAGTTTTTATGGCTCTAAGACTTAAGAGTTTCCCAGGATCAGGCCAGTGGGCTCTAAAGGCTACTTTAGAAGCTATATTGGAAGCTATATTATAGAAATAAAGACAATCACTGAACTTTTGTTATTCTCCCCAAACCAGACCATCTTCATGGCATTAGTATTTGTTTCAAGCATTGAGATACTGACTACAAGCAAATTTGAAGTGTTATCAGTCGCTGTCCTCTTCATCCACCTGCATCTCCTGACTTGTTCCATGTCCCAGAAGGGTGCACGAGAGGAGTAAACACCTTGTTAGAAACACTGAATGTGTTTGGACACTGTCCCTATTCTTTCAGACTAGTGGTATTTAGCTGTAGGCCTTTTTTTTTTTTTAGAGCGAGAGAGTGAGAGACCACAAGTGGGGGAGGAGCAGTGAGAGGGAGACACAGAATCTGAAGCAGGCTGTCAGCACAGAGCTCGAAGTGGACTCAAACTTGTAAACCACCAGATCATGACCTGAGTCAAAGTCAGATGCTTAACTGACTGAGCCACCCAGGCACCTGTAGCTGTAGTAGGCCTTTTGAGGGGAATATAGTTTATGTGATGTAGGTGAGGGCTAAGGGCTAATGATGTTTTAAACTTACTGGTATAGGGGCACCTGGGTGGTTCAGTTGGTTAAGCATCCAACTTTGGCTCAGGTCATGATCTCATGATTCATGGGTTTGAGTCCCGCATCAGGCTGTGTGCTGACAGTTCGGAGCCTGGAGCCTGCTTCAGATTCTGTGACTCCCTCTCTGCCCCTCCCCCACTCCCTCTCTCTGTCTCTCTCTCTCAAAAATAAATGAACATTAAAAAAAAATTTTAACGTGTATCTAATAGTTTACATTTCAGTTTGTTTAAAAACAAATTTTTGAAATACCTGATATTCAGATCAAAACACTAATAACCCTTCTAATCAGTCTTAGAGAAAATCTGTGTATCTACATGAAAATTAATCTTTGTTTCACTAATTCTAGAATACCAGAGTGGAAGGGACCTTACAAAAACAGATGAAAGCTACTGATAGCTCCCTAGAAAAATGCATATATAGGGGCGCCTGGGTGGCGCAGTCGGTTAAGCGTCCGACTTCAGCCAGGTCATGATCTCGCGGTCCGTGAGTTCGAGCCCCGCATCAGGCTCTGGGCTGATGGCTCAGAGCCTGGAGCCTGTTTCCGATTCTGTGTCTCCCTCTCTCTCTGCCCCTCCCCCGTTCATGCTCTGTCTCTCTCTGTCCCAAAAATAAATAAACGTTGGAAAAAAAAAAAAGAAAAATGCATATATACACACCTATGTATGATTTTCTTTCATTTTCAGAGGATTCAAAGACCTTGGCATTCATGGATTTCAAATTAAAAATTCTTCATTTAGTCCCATAGCTTTTATTCTACAGATAAGGATAATGAGAACCAGAGAGAATGAATGCTAGGTATTTTTAATAAAAGTTTATAGAAAAGGAAAGCATAGTTAGATAGAAATTAAAATCTAAACTTTTGAGATCAGTGAGTTTAAAACATGTTCAGTTCTTATGTCAAAACAAGTGGCTTACTTCTTTCCAGTTTATCAAACAAGAAGACAAAGTTAAGCCTTCTACAATAATTGTGGCACAACTTATCCTTTTAATGTCAAGGGTTTTCTTTTTTCCTTAAAAACTGTATTTATCGGGGCACCTGGGTGGCTCAGTCAGTTGAGCGTCTGACTCTTGATTTCGGCTCAGGTCATGATCTCACAGTTTGTGAATTCGAGCCCCATGTCAGGCTCTGTGCTGACAGCATGGGTCCTGCTTGGGATTCTCTCCCTCCATCTCTCTCTCTCTCCCTCTCTCTCTGTCTGTCCCTTGGCTTGCTTTCTCTCTCTCTCTTCCAATCTCAAAATAAATAAACATTTAAAAAAAAAAAACAAAACTGTATTTATCTATTTCCTTAAAAAGCCTATTAGTGAACCAGCTCTTGGCCTTTAAGACTTTGAAAAACATCAAACTTCTAACCAACCTTCCTCAACTTACCTATTTATTCTCATTCCCTTAAATGGTCATATAAAGCTAAGATATAAATTCATTTTTGATACTTATGTAAGGAGCCAAATGAAGACATCACATGAGCGTATAAATATCTCCATTCTCTAAAAGAAAGGCAATTTTACATATTTTATATAGCCCTTGTTTGCTTAATAAACTTTTAGTTTATTAAAGTAGAATAAACACGAGATTTTCTAAATCATCAGGGTCAGATGATGAAGTATCATAAAGTGAACACACTATTTAGCCACCACTTCAGTCAAAACACACATTACCACCATCCGGTAAGCCCCCTTTCATTGCCTCTCTCCCCCAAATAACAACTTACTGACTTTTACCTGCCTTTTTTACTCTACAAAAAAATAGGATCCCATATTAACTTTTGTGTGACTTCAATATTATGGGTGTAAAAACTATCCATATTGTTGTGGGCCATAGCTTTACTTTGTTGTATAGTATTCCTTTATATGACTATACCACAATTTATTCATTCAACTATTAACAGGCATTTGGATAGTTTCTATCAACTTTTTAAAAAGGCAGATGGTCATCTTTGAAAGTAAAAATGTTTCCTCACAGTCACCCTTTGACAAGTTGAGAACAGTTATGTGAGCCTTAGGAAATGTTGAGAAGAACTGGATAAAGGAGAGAAGAAAACCAGACAATGGTTGTAAATTAGTTTAGAAAAAGTGAAAATTATTGTTGTATTAAGTAAATATTTTTAAGCCATGCAGAGTGAAAATTTAATTTGGGGGGTGTTTTAGAAAGAAAAATTCAACATCCAGTTCAATTAATATTTTAAAAATTATATACAATTTACATGATCAATTTACCATTTTGAAGTAAGGAAAAAGGATTATATTCAATAATAAAAATGTAGATTTCACTTCCAAATTATAGATAGCTAGAAGAAAGAAAACAGAAAAAATGGGGAGCAAAGGAGAACTTCATGGAAGGAAATCTAACCAAATAATTAATTGACTAGTTTCACTCTACACTGATTAAAAATGATCACAAACCAGGGTGTGTGGTATCTCAGTCAATTAAGCATTAGACTCCTGATTTCGGCTCAGGTCATGGTCTCGTGGTTCTTGGGTTCAGGGATTTGCTCTCTCTACCCCTCCCCGCAAAAATAAATAAATAAACTTTAAAAAATCACAAACCTCAGAAGGGTACTCTGCACTGGCTGGTGATTTTCATGCTTCTTTAGTAACTTGCATTACCAACCTTTGAGAACTATACATTCTTTCTCTTCTGGCACTCCCCAGTCCTACAACCCCATGGCTGATGACCCTGCTTCCTAAATTGCTCCCATCTCAAAATTCCTGTTTTGTGGGGGTTACATTGCTCTCTTCTTCTTTTTTTAATATGTATTTATTTTTATTTTTTGTAGTTTGGCAGTTTTTGTTCTCTTTCTTAAAGGCCATCCACATCTCAGTAAATGCTCAAGCCAGAAGAAATTCAAGTACAAGTCAACCTTAATACCTTGATTCTTTTCCTCATTCTCATATCCATCTGTGAGCAAGTTTTGATGTTTTACCTGCAACATATTCTCAAATCCTGGTCATTCTTTCACCACTGCCACTACCTAAGTCCAAGTTACTTGCCTGCAATGGCCTCTTTACTGGTCTGCTACTCACTTGCACTGATAAACTCTTCACATAATAGAATGGCCTTTAAAAATGTTTAGATCAGGTCTCTACCATGCCTAAAAAGGTTTGTTGACATCCTGCTGCACTTAAAATCCAAACTAACAAGTCACTTATTCAACCTCATTTTATACCCTTCTTCCCCTGGCTCACACCATAGCCTCCATTCAGTTCCCAGGAAATACTGAACTCACAACTGCCTCAGGCCCCAGTACACACTCCCTGTCTGGAGAATGCTCTTCCCATCCTCCCTATTTTCATTCTTCACATTACTAGATTTTTTTCTATTCTTTGGTTTTCAGTAAAATGTTCCCTTCTCAGAAAGACTACCTAACTACCCCAGCTAAAGTAGGTAGTGACCCCTCCTCTAACCTCATTCACCTTTATAACATTCTAATGTATTCAGGTGTCTCAGCACAATGTTATTTTATTCACATTTTTATTGTATGGCTTCCCCTCACTAGGATAAGCTCTATGAAGACAGGTAATGTTAGTCTTGCTCACCAGTATATTCCCAGACCTAGCATAATGCCTGCCACCATAATAGGTACTCAATAAATAAAGGTTAATAAAGAAATGGAAGGGAATAAGGAAGAGATAACAAGATCACTTCTTACTCCTTCACTGTTACCACCGAGGTGTAAGCCACCATCATCTCTCACCTAGGTTACTACAGAAGCCTGCCTACCAGTGTCCTCGCCTCTAAGTTGCCCCCTGATATCTATATACAACACAGTAGAGTGATCGTTTTAAAAGACTGGGTCACTACTCCTCTGCTTAAAGCATGTTCTCCATCTCAGAGTAAAAGTCAAAGCCTTATTACCCTCGCGTACAAGTCCCCATAGGACTGCATCCTGTTTCCTCTGACCTTATATTTGTCCCCCTAGCTCACTCTGCTCCAGCCACACTGACCCTTTACTGTTCTTTGTATAGGCTGGGGACACTGAGCCTCAGGAGTTTTGCCTTAGCCATTCCCTCTGCCTGCAAGGCCCTTCCCCCAGATGTCCTCAGAGCTAACTCTTACCCATTCCACATCTTTGCTCAATAGTCCCTTCTTCTATTAGGCCTGTCCCATCCATTGTATTTAAATTGCAATCCCCACATCGCCACCTAGCCCCCTTCACCTTACAACATTTTATATGGTCAGACTTCTCTGCCTCCTCCAACCTCCACTAGAATATTAGCTTCACGAAGGCAGAAATCTTTGTCTTGTTCACTAATGTATCCCAAGCCCTTTGTGCATAAAACAAGTGTTCAGTAAATATTTGTGGGAATCAACTGATGAGTAAAGAATTTCAGTGAACTCTTAAAATAGACTTCAGTTCACAAGCACTTATCACATTCTGATACTTCCTGCACAGCAAACCATGGAGGAAATTACTGCCTTTGAGGGTAAGAGGCCATGAGGGCCTTATCAAGAACAATAAGAGAGACGGAAAGGGATGGATTTAATAACTATTTACTTATTCTATATTATCCTCGTCATCAAACGGATGTAGAGGGTGAGAAAACTAAGGTTCCGGTTTAAGCAACTGAATAGATAATTCAGACAATAATCCGAAGGCAGAAAAATTTACATAAGAAATAGAAGACTTGGTAGATCATAGCATTTTATTGAATTCAAGCAGCAGGGTGTTGAGTGAGAGGAAGACAGAGGATGGAACCCTGGGGAAGCAACAAGATTTGGCGGGGGTGGGGGGAGGGAGAAAAAAGTTTAATAGAGCACTGGAATTTGTCAACATCTCGCTATCCGGATTTCCAGACTCTGATCTGCATAGAGAGGAAGGGCACGCAACAGGAGGCAAATGGTGTGAAAATAGCTTGCACCAGTTCTAGAGTTCCAACACAGCAGCACCTGGAGATCATTACAGCAATGAAAGCCTTCAGAAGTGAGAATGAATGTTTTCTCTCATTGTTAAAATTCTGGCAGCTGAGTTCTCACAAAGCCTGTGATACCTGAACGACAGGTAATGGGATGAAGACTAGCGATGTGGGAAAGGGATCCAACAAAGTTTCACAAATCATATACCATCTGTGGCTGCCCTTTTAAAGAAATGGGAAGAATTACCCAACGACCTCAGTTTTACATCTGTCCCCCTTTAGGCCACCAGATCCAAAGACCGTACTGTTCCTCACCCTAAACCGTCCCAGAAAATATTACACAAGAAAACCCAACACGTTGCAAAACCTGGTCCTACAATCACGCTGCTCTCCCCTCCCCACTCCTCCGCACGCATGTCTCCCTTCGCCCAAGCACCTCCTTTCTCCTTTCCGGAAGCTAGGAGGCCCCACCCACATCCGCAACGCCGGGCTTTAGCCAATGGCCTGCTTCCCAAGGAACGTTACCTCTGACCTCGGGGCTAATCAGAGACAGTGGGACAAACTCCTCGCGAGAGGTGAGGTTGAAGCTGCCTCCGCCATCTTGGAGATGGGAGACGGGCGATGGCTGTGGTTCTTCTGCTAATGCAAACAACAAAACGGGCACATTAGTCAGCCCGAAAGAGGTTATCATCACTGTATCTGGTGACCAAAGCTACACAAGAAGCGAGGGTGTCAAAGCCCAGCGCGGCGACACTGATAGCTTCTCCTGCCTGCTGGAGAGGCAGAAGTGAAGTGACTGAAAACCGGAAGGATGGTGCAGTCCTGTTCCGCCTACGGCTGCAAGAACCGATATGATAAGGATAAGCCCGTTTCTTTCCACAAGTAAGTACCCTGCGCCTCTCGCGGGGCTGGCCCCAGCTGGGGTTGGGGGCGCGCGGCCGGTTGGGCTCGGGGGCGGAGCCAGGCGCGTGTCCGCGCGAGATTAATAAGGGGGGCGGGACAGGGGCGGGGCACGACCGGATCTTCCTCACTGTCCGTCCTGGCCGCGAGCGGTGGGTGTGCCCGCCTCTGGTAGAAGTTCATGCAATGTCGCCCTGGGCTGCGCGTTCTCGGCGCAGGTCGCCGTGGCGACCGTTTCTCGCGCTCGAGGGTTGGAACCCTTGCGTGAGGTTAGCCCGCGTCCTGCGGTTGGAGTGTTCGGGACCTCGGAGCTATGTCTCACGGCCCAGCGCAGGTCGTGAGGTCCTCCAAGCCGAGAGGCATCTGGATTTCACTCCTGGGGTAATAGAGAAACCAGGTGGTAATAACGCCTTAGAAGTAAATTTGAAATAGAAACAAAAACCTTTAAAATCCCGAAGTCACTCTTTTTCGTTGTTGCTGTGGATGGGAGGCCGGCATCACAGAAATTAAGGATTGATTTTGGCCAGAATTTCAGGGAGGATGTCTTCACCCAGTTTCTAGGAACTAACTTTTAAGGACCCCTAAGTTTTAGAGAAAGCTTCTGGTACTACCAGGATGAATACTTAATGTTTTCAGCGGACAATAACGATAACTTGGACAATAATAACACAGGTCATAATGAAGTGTCATAATAAAGGTCAATATGAGTTCTTATGGGCACCTATAGGAAGCCCTTAGAAAAGAACCTGCCCCACAACTTTCAGGGCTGTTTTATCCAAAAAGCGCTACAGTTAGAGGCCTAGAGGGGAAAATGTTCTTTTGAAAATACGAAAACTGCAAAATGGAAAGACTTACCGATAATCAGATGTCTGCAAAATGTGACACGATGGTATTTTTATTCAGCCAAATACAAATTTTATTACATTTACGTTATTTTGTTTTGCGAAAATTCCCCACCCTGAATAGATGGTAGCTAAGAAACTAGAACCAGTGGTCAATTATAGGAATTATTCATAGGTAAATAATTACAAAAGCAAAATTAAGTATTCCTTCAATTTTTGGTGGGATTCGTTTTGTGTTTAACAGAGCGTAGATGCATTTTTATGTTTCATATGAGAGGGACCCTATAGAAATGAGTGCTTTGCAACATAGAAAGATCTTGAGTGTTGATGTACCACCACCACCAACACCCCTGGCCCCCCACCTCCAGGAGGAGCTAGAACACTAACACTTGCAAGATTTACTTCAGTATTTCCTGGTATTACTTAATTGATTTATTGGAATTTCTGAAAGCTGATGAATTGACTTCCAGTTCTTTGAAAGTGTTGGAATAAGTCAGAAGATGGTGACATGGTTACATACAGTTTGCTCCCCACAACCACATTTCTAATTTATGCCAAACACTGCAAGGTGCTGGGGTTACAAGGCTAAGTAAGACAAAGTCCTCTTAATATGCAAGGAATCTAAAATCTAAAGAAACCTAAAAATATGGAAAACCTTTCATTGGTACTGGAAACTAAGGATGGCATTCACACATCAGAAATAGTTTCTTCTGGCTGTCAAACAATTGATTGAATCAGAAGAAGGGCTGATCTGCCTCCCATTCTTACCTATAAAGAACAGTTTTTTGAGAGTAGATGGGAATACCTTGACAGAATCTCATAAACAGCCTGAGCATTGTAGTCCTTGAGACAGGAGGCCCAAGGTGCTGAATTGTACCAGTAATTGCTAACATAGTTTGTATTTCTGTAGGCCATTTCCAGCAGGATCTTCTAGGAGTACTTATTTTCCCAGTTTCTACACAGTGGCCCAGTGGCAGCAACTGTGCTGGGCGAAGAGAAGAACTGTCCCAGGATTGGTTAGGTCTTCAGAATATAGCAGAGTCAGGCTGTAGCATACCTTACATGGAAGAGAAACTGGAACATATAGTTGAAACATCTTTTGGCTTCTTTCCAGTCTCCCCAGTTCACTAAATACTTGACTTGGAAAAGTAAAATCACAATAAATTTAAACTCTTCTTAACCCTCCTTATTTGGGCCTAAGAGACATATTCCAGTTGAGTTCAAGGTAAATTCAGATAAATAATATTCGTATGCTGGAATTAAAAACAAATTGGAAGACTAAAATAAATACAAATTTTAAAAATTAAAAAATAAAGACTTCCCAAACCTGGGGAGAAACTTGGATATCCAAGTTCATGACACTAATAGACCACCCCATTTCAGTTCCAGTCTTCTCCAAACGCATACATACATACATACATACATACATACATAAAATCTTGTATTTATCATTTTGATTTGACTATGATTTGATTAATTCATTATGTCAGACTGATCCTAAGAGAACTAAAACCTTTTTTGCAGTATGTAGATATAAACATGCAATTTTATTTTTATTGGTTAAAAAAAATTAATAACAAATTCACCCCATAGTATGTATTTTACTTGAAACTCTTAGTGTCTTTGACATAAAAAGTTAAACATTAATAAATGAGAGAGGAGCTACATGATTTATCTTTGTGTATTTAGATGTGTGTGTAATATCTGTATCAATTAGTGAAAGTCATTTACTGTAACGGAGAGAGACAAGCAATATTACTACATATTTCTCTTGACCCCCGACCTCCCATCATCTCCTCCTCCCATTGCACGGCTAACTTTTAATATGCATCTTTTTACATTTTGTAAATTTTTATCAGCCTATCTTGTTCAAATTGTATACATCATTGTATCTGACATTCTCGTAACTACTCTGTGATCAAAAGATTCCTATAAAAAATACTGCTTTTTGGGGGCGCCTGGGTGGCTCAGTTGATTAAACGTGTGACTTTGGCTCAGGGCATGATCTCGCATGTCACGAGTTTGAGCCCCGCGTCTGCGCCCTGCGTCGGACTCTGTGCTGACAGCTCAGAGCCTGGAGCATGCTTCAGATTCTGTGTCTGCCTCTCTGTCTCTCTGTCCCTTCCCAACTCATTCTCTCTCTCTCTCTCTCTCTCTCTCTCTCTCTCTGTCAAAAACAAATAAAAACATTTAAAAAAATTCTTTTTAAAGCAGTATTTCTTTTTGTTTTTAATTTTTTAAAATGCTTATTTATTTTTGAGAGAGAGAGAGATAGAATGCGAGCAGGGAAGGGGCAGAGAGAGAGGAAGATAGAATCTGAGGCAGGCTCCAGGCTCTGAGCTGTCAGCAAAGAGCCCGACACTGGGCTCGAACTCCCTAACCCTAAGATCATGACCTGAGCCAAAGTCAGGTGCTTAACCCACTGAGCCACCCAGGCACCCCTAACAAATACTGCTTTTAAAAAAAACAAAAATTCCATGCTGGGAGGGGTGGTTTACCTCCCACATTAGTGGATGGTCACTTTATTTATAGGATCTTTAAAACAAGTACATTCTTAACTAAGGTGAATAAAAGCACAACTAAAAACTGTCAAAAAAAAAAAAAAAAAGAAAGAAAAGATAGCAGAGCTAGTGTTTTAATCAAATACCCCTTAGTTTGTTAATGCCAATGTAAGATAGTTTTTTTCTAAGCAGGAAAGTCGAGATGTGCCTTTTTTTTCTTTTAAAATAAAGTCAGAGAACTGAATTATCTCTTCTTCTTAGGTTTCCTCTTACAAGACCCAGTCTTTGTAAAAAATGGGAGGCAGCTGTCAGAAGAAAAAACTTTAAACCCACCAAGTATAGCAGTATTTGTTCAGAACACTTTACTCCAGACTGCTTTAAGAGGGAGTGCAACAACAAGTTGCTGAAAGAGAATGCAGTGCCCACGATATTTCTCTGTACTGAGCCACATGACAAGGTAATATGTGTTTTAAAATACTGGGTTTTCTATTTATAAAATTAATTTGTTTTTATTGTGGAAAATTCAGATCAGTGTTAAGAAAATAAATGTTACCTGGAAGCCATCACTTGTACATAACCACTGTTAACAACGATATACTATTTAAAAATACAAAATGCAGTTTATTAAAAGTTAAACATCCTCACACTAAGAAAGTCAATTTAGTTTTGTAACTTACTTGAAGATCACTTTCTACCCCTACATATATGTTAATAAGTTTTGGGTTTCCTTTATCAGTGACAGTTCAGTTTCAGAGTTTTTCCCCCTCAGTTTTAAGTGCTTAGTATTTTATTAAATCTCACCAGTCATTCTTTCTCTTTCTTGGATCCCATTTCTACTCCAGGTGGAAAAGTGTAATTATTAGAACTTAAATTTTTTTCTTATTTTAGAATATTTCCATATCAAGGATTTACAAAAATCTAATATTCTTTTGTTTTTAATCCAAGTGTAGTTGACACATGATGATGTTACATTAGCTTCAAATGTAAGCATACTAAATAGACTGATCTATATATTATGCTACACTCACCACAAGTGTAACTACCATCGGTCACCATACAAGGCTATTAAAATACCACTGACCATTGTCCCTATGCTGTACCTTTCATACTTGCGACTTGTTCATTCCATAACTGGAAGCCTGTATCTCCCCACTCCCCTCTACCCTTTTGCCCATTCCCCCTATCCCCTCTGCTCAGGCAACCATCACTTTGTTCTCTGTATTTATGGATCTGTTTCTGCTTTTTTGTTTGTTTTTTTTCATTTGTTTTTTAGATTTCACATATAAGTGGAATCACATGGTATTTATCTTTATCTGAATTGTTTCACTTAGCATAATACCCTCTAGGTCCATGCATGTTGTCACAAAATGGCAAGATCTCATTCTTTTTTACAGTGAGTAATATTGTATTGTGCATATGTGTGTGTGGGTGTACATATATATGTATGTATAGATATATATGTAAACACACAAAACATTTTCTGTATCCATTCATCTATTAATGGACATTTGGGTTGCTTTCATATCTGGGCTATTGTAAAAAAAATATGTTTATGCAGTAAACATAGGGGTGCACATATCTTTTCAAATTAGTGTTTTCATTTTCTTTGGGTAAATACCCAGTAGTGGAATTATTGGATCATATGGTAATTCTATTTTTAAGTTTTTGAGAAAATGCCATGCTGTTTTCCACAGTTGCTGCATCCGTTTGCATTCTCACCAACAGTACATAAGGGTTCCCTTTTCTCCACACTTGTTATTTCTTGTCTTTTGATAATAGTCACTTTGGCAGATATAGTGATAACTCATTATGGTTTTGATTTTCATTTCCCCTATGATTAGTGATGTTGAGCATCTTTCCATGTGTCTGTTGGCCATCTGTATGTCTTTGGAAAATGTCTATTCATGTCCTCTGCCCATTTTTTAATTGGATTGTTTGTTTGGTGTTGTATAAGGTTTTTTTTTAATTCTTTTTTCTTTTTTTTTTTAAGTTTATTTATTTATTTTGAGAGAGAAAAAGGGAGAGCACATGAGTGGGGAAA
The DNA here is from genome assembly GCF_014898765.1 of Herpailurus yagouaroundi. Lineage (NCBI taxonomy): Eukaryota > Metazoa > Chordata > Mammalia > Carnivora > Felidae > Herpailurus > Herpailurus yagouaroundi. The sequence goes on from NW_024412376.1 coordinate 1,834,956, forward strand.
GGGCAGAAAGAGAATCCCAAGCAGGCTCCATACTGTCAGTGCAGAGCCTGACAGGCTCGATCCCACTGTGAGATCATGACCTAAGCCAAAATCAAGAGTCAGACGCTTAACCAACTGAACCACTCAGATGCACCTTGTATAAGTTCTTTATATATTTTGATTATTAGCTCCTTATCAGATATATCATTTGCAGATATCTTTTCATATTCAGTAGGTTGCATTTTAATTTTGTTGGTGATTTCCTTCACTGTGCAGAAGCTTTTGGTTTAATTCCAATTGTTTGTTTTGCTTTTGTTTCCCTTGCCTGAGGAGACATATCTAGAAAAATGTTGCTGGGGCACCTAGGTGGTTAAATGTCTGACTTCGGCTCAGGTCATGATCTCACTGGTTGGTGAGTTCAAGCCCTGCGGCAGGCTCTGTGCTGGCAGCTCAGAGCCTGGTCCTGCTTCAGATTCTGTGTCCCCCGTCTCTCTGTCCCTCCCCCGCTCTCTCTGTCTCTCTCTCTCTCAAAAATAAATAAACATAAAAATTAAAAAAAAAAAAGAAAAATGTTGCTAAGGCTGATGTGAAAGAAACTACTGCCTATGTTTTCTTCTAGGATTTTTATAGTTTAAGGTCTCACACTTAGGTCTTTAATCCATTTTGAATTTAGTTTTGTGTATGGCATAAGAAAATGGTCTAGTTTCATTTTTTTTCATGTAACTGTGCAATTTCTCCAGCACCATTTATTGAAAGTCTGTCTTTTCCCCATTATATATTCTTACTCTCTTTGTTGTAGATTAATTGACCATGTAATCATGGGTTTATTTCTGGGCTCTCTGTTCTGTTCCATTGATCAATGTGTCTGTTTTTGTGCCAGTACTGTACTGTTTTGATTACTACAGCTTTGTAGTATATCTTGAACACTGGGATTGTGATACCTCCTGCTTTGTTCTTTCTTAGGCATGCTTTGTTATTCAGGGTCTTTAGTGGTTCCATACAAATTCTAAGATTATTTGTTCTAGTTCTGTGAAAAATGCTCTCAGTATTTTCATAGGGATTGCATTGAGTCTGTAGATTGCTTTGGGTAGTATAAACATTGTAACAATGTTACTTCATCCAATCCATGAGAATGGTATATCTTCCCATTTATTTGCATCATCTTCAATTTGTTATATCAGTGTTTTATAGTTTTCAGAGTACAGGTCTTTCACCCTCTTGGTTAAATTCATTCCTAGATATTTAATTCTTTTTGGTGTAATTATAAATGGAATTGTCTTAATTTCTCTTTCTGCTACTTCATTATTAGTGTATAGAAACGACTGATTTCATATATTAATTTTGTATTCTGCAACTTTACTGGATTCATTTATTATTCCTAGTAGTATTCTGTTGGAGTTTTTAGGGTTTCCTGTATGTATTATCATGCCATCTGCAAATAGTGACAATTTTACTTCTTTCTAATCAGTTTAGATGCCTTTTGTTTTTCTTGCTTGATTGCAATGGCAAGCACTTCCAGTACTATGTTGAATGAAAGTAGCAAGAGTGGACATCTTGTCTTGTTTCTGATCTTGGAGGAAAAGCTCTCAGTTTTTCACCACTGAGTGTGATAGCAACTGTATGTTTTTCATATATGGCCTTTATTATTTTGAAGTATGTTCCCTCTTTTTTTTTTTTTTAAATTAACTTATTTATTTTGCGAGAGACAGAGTGAGTAGGGGAGGGGCAGAGAGAGGGAGAGAGAGACTCAAGCAGGTTCCACACTGTCAGCCTGGAGCCCAATGTGGGACTCAAACTCATGAACTGTGAGATCATGACCTGAGATGAAACAAAGAGTCGGATGCTTAACCAGCTGACCCACCCAGTTGCCCTGAGGTATGTTCCCTCTAAAGCAACTTTATTGAGATTTTTTATCATGAATGGATATTGAATTCTGTCCAGTGCTGTTTTTGCATTTATGGAGATGATCATATGATTTTATTTTATTTTATTTTATTTTATTTTATTTTATTTTATTTTAGAGAGGGAGAGCATGAGCAGGGTGACAGGGACAGAGGGAGAGAGAGAGAGAGAGAGAGAGAGAGAGAGAGAGAGAGAGAGAATAAATCTTAAGCAGGCTCCACGCTCAGCACAGAGCCAGATGCAGGGCTTGATCCCTTGACCCTGGGATCATGACCTGAGCTGAAGTCAAGTCACATGCTCAACCAACTGAGCCACACAGGCACCCCTAAATGATCATATGGGTTTATCCTTTATTTTGATGATGTAGTGTTTCACATTGATTTATGACTATTGAACCATCCTTGCATCATAAATTCCACTTGATCTTGGTGAATGATCCTTTTAATGTATATTGAATATTTAATGTATTATCTAATATGCTCATTTTATTGAGGATTTTTGCATCTGTGTTCATCAGGGATATTGTCCCTATAGTTTTCTTTTGTTGTAGTGTCTTTGATTTTGATATCAGGGTAATGCTGGCCTTATAGAATGTATTTGGAAGCTTTTCTTTCTCTTGTATTTTTTGGAATAGTTTGAGGAGAATAGATATTAACTCTTTAAGTATTTGATAGAATTCACCTGTGAAGCCATCTGGTCCTGGACTTTTGTCTTTTGGGAATTTTTTGATTACCTTTTCAATTTTGTCACTAATGATTGGTCTTTTCAGATTTTCTATTTCTTCTGATTTGTTCTTGGAAGGCTGTATGTTTCTGGAAACATATCTATTCCTTCTAGGTTGTCCAGTTTGTAAAAAGTCATTCTTAAATTCCACAGGTGGATTCATTTATTTATTTATGTATTTATGTATGTATTTATTTATTTATTTAATGTTGATTTATTTTTGAGAGAGAAGACAAAGCATGTGTGGGGCAGGGGCAGAGAGACAGAGAGAGACACAGAGTCCAAAGCAGGCTCCAGGCTCCCAGCTGCCAGCACAGAGCTTGTTGCAGGGCTCAAACCCACGAACCATAAGATCATGACCTGAGCTGAATTCGGACGCTTAACCAACTGCGCCACCCAGGCACCCTGGGTAGATTGTTTTAAACTGTTATTTGTAGTTACTAAACTTGAACATACTCTTCATTATCGTTGTAGAAGGAAGATCTTCTGGAGCCACAAGAACAGCTTCCCCCGCCTCCTTTAACACCTCCCATTTCCCAGGTTGATGCTGCTATTGGATTACTAATGCCTCCCCTTCAGACCCCTGATAATCTCTCAGTTTTCTGTGACCACAACTATACTGTGGAGGATACAATGCACCAGAGAAAAAGGATTCATCAGCTAGAACAACAAGTTGAAAAACTCCGAAAGAAGCTTAAGACCGCACAGCAGCGATGCAGAAGACAAGAACGACAACTTGAAAAATTAAAGGAGGTTGTTCACTTCCAGAAGGAGAAGGACGACATATCAGAGAGAGGTTATGTGATTCTACCAAATGACTACTTTGAAATAGTTGAAGTGCCAGCATAAAAAAATGATATTTGTATTGGTTTTTAATGGGGCAAAACCACATACCTTCTTCTAGCCTATAAAGGAGTTTAATTTGAAAAAATAACACTTGATTACTTGTATAAAAACAATTCAGAATATTTTTTTAAAAAAATAAATTAGATATATACTGTAAAATTGTAAATTTTTTGTTTGTAATTTCAGGGTTTTTACATTTTAACAAAATATCTTAAAAGTTATAATCTAACCTCAGAACTCCAATGTAAGTTGGTTTCAAATTGAGGAGTTTTGTTTTTTGAGTATTTAGAAATTTAAAAATTGAAAGTAAAGTGAATGAGAACAGTACAGCAAGGATGATTTAAGTTTAAAATGTAAAATTAATGCAGTTTATTAAAAGAATTTAGTTACATTATAAATCAGAAGTATAAGTCAGATCACGGGACATAACTTCTCAGAATATATATATTCTTATTCACATATTCTTATTTGTAAAGTCAGAAGATTTGTTTATCTTTCTTAATCACTTGTCAAAGATAAATTGACAAGTCAATACTTAAAAAAATTGCTTGTCTTCAGAGCATAAAATGAAGAATCATTCTATACCTAATCAATATTGTTACATAACTTTATAAAGGATGAATTTTTTAAAAAGTGGGTCCATCTTTTTTTTCCCCACTGTCTAGCATTATTAAATTAGAAGTGTATTTCCAGTGGAAGAGACATTCTTCATTAAATAAAGTAAGCATTGTTGTTAATAAAGTAATAAAAACGGGGGCCTGATCCATAGTATGCCTTTTTCTTTCACTACCCCCAAGCTAAGGAGCATCTAGTTTCCAACTGTAGTTATATCCGTATCCAAATCTCTAATAAATGTGTTGTGTCAGTAGAGTTTGATTTGTACCGTAATAGGACTAATTGATTTTGGTCAAGTCTTCACATAAAAAAGGATTTCTTCACTTTTAACACAAGTTAGAAATTATATCCCATTTACTTAAATGAGTGATTTGTATTCCAGAGGAACTTAATGTGTAGTGTTTATTTTACTGAATGTTGAGATTTTAAACACTGAAGTTTCTGTTCAAACTATGAGTTGTGTTCTGACTTTGTGAGAAGTTTTAGTTATATATTTGAAATGAAAATATGTTCTGATTAAACAAATACTGCCTTAGGAATTATCTACTTAGATTTACAATAACTGTTCCAATTATAATTATTTTATATTTAAAAGTATACTGAGATAGTTGAAGAATAACAGGCCTTTTTAAGGCAGTATTAAAAATCTGAAACAATGACATTCAGAAGTGTCTTTTGTAGATGTGGATTCCAATGTAATTTACTACTGTCCTGCCAGTGGATAATACCGTGATTTTTTATGAACCAGTATTTCAAAAATAGAAAATTATGATCAAAAGATTACTTGACCTTATGTTGTCTGATAACATTTAGAACTAGCTCTAATGAATCAGAAGACTTTCTCTAGTTATTCATGAATCTCATCCCTGGTTTGGAAACCCATGAAATCTCCAAGTAGTTTGTTTTTACATTCCATCTCACTAGCAATTCCTGGAGGATATATGGGTAAACATCTTGCAAAGTATAAATCTATGTAAATTGTCATCTACATAAAAGGAAGTGTGTGTGTGTGTGTGTGTGTGTGTGTGTGTGTGTGTGTGTATTCCCACAGTCAAGAATCCAACACTGAATTGTAAAAGTAGCAATCCTAATTACTTAGCATCTTACCATTATGATTTAACCTGGAGTTACATTCTTTTCCTAACAAACGTAAATCCCTATTTGGAGAGAACTGAGCAAGCAGCATGTATACTAACTGTTTGCATTTCAATAAATTACCATAGTTTAACATAGGGAGTTTGAGGTTACAAGTAGTTATTTCTGAATATGAGATGTAACATTTGGTGAATGCTTTCAAAATTCATTCTGTCTACTGTATTGTTTATTACATTGCCAAGTAAAGGAAAACTGGTCCTTAAAATAGGTCCTGTTCAAGTATAGTCAAACTCAGTCTGAAACAAATGGACAAAGTCTCAATCTGGAACAAATAGGGGGAAGACTCATGTGAACTGCAGCATATTCTGAAAGGTGACATTTAAGGACATACAGTAACATACTAAAATTTCCATCTATGTATAATGACATAATCTGGCGATAATGGTGAGAAGAAATAACTTCTCTAATAGAACTGTTAGGAAAACTATAGACTCATAGAATTTTAGAATTAGAAGGGACTTAGACATGATTAAACACTAGCCTAACCTACAAACCCTACAGAAATCTGTTTGTAAAATATCTGTGATAAGTGGTCATCTATTCTGTTTAAGCAGTTATTCTTATTAGATTCTTTAAAATGGGCTTCTGGATTAGGAAAGAATTAGTTACCACTCTTTTTATACTTGTTTATAGTGGAAATACAAACTTCACTTTGAACTGCTGCATAGTTTGAACCATCACATTCCAAGTTAAAGAAGTTTTAAAATTTTATAAAATAATTTAAATGTTTAGTAATTGTATACCTGTTCTGTGAACTAAAAATAATTCTGTTGTTGCAGTAAAGAAACAGCGGTGTTTAAAATTATTAGCAGAACTTTTACTTGGAAGTCCAAGTACGTAAGATTTTTTTTTTTTTCCTCTTTTTTAGAAGTGTAATAGTAAGGGTGAAAGCAAATGAAAGTTTCATTTGATATGGGGTTTTCTGGTGAAATTAATATTCTCTGGCCATCTTTAATTATTACAAAATTATACACATATACACATACTCAACACCTATGACTTTTATAAAGTCAGTGGTAAGCAACATAAATTAGTAAAAGTCCATATGATCTATAAAAAGAAAATTCCCGTTTATGTTCTAGGATTTTTAAAAGACAGCCATCGATGAATAACAATCACAGCACGCTTACAAATCTGCTTGGCTATTACTCTTCCTGATACTGGCAACCATGTGAATTAGATAACCAATGAATGAAGAGCATTGATGATGTTAACTGGTGTTTCTGGGCATTATGTTTTTATATTGTGCATTAAAATACAATTCTTGTTGTGATCAAAAAGCAAACAATGATTTACAAACAAGCAAAAAAGCAGTTATAATTATTGTACTTAAAATAACAAAGTTACAATTCCATGTCTTGATAACTTTTTTTTTTTTTTTAACCTGGGATGTTGTTTTATTCTATTGGGATTTTTTTTCTGAATGATAAATATTTTTTAAGCTCAAAAAATATATTGGGAATTTTTATTCTTTTCTAAATTCATATTATTTGGTGTTTTGAGATTATTAAATTTTCATTTTTAAAATATCCTAAGGGATATGAATAAACTTCCTTTGCTTTAAACTGTTTTTCATGAGACAAACTGTACAATATTAATAATAAATAGGCAAATGACTTCTGGACTGGCTACATGTTCACCCTAACTACCATGATTGGTTAAAAAAAATTTGTTAAACAACCATTTAAGTTCTCTGCATGTTGTCTTAGGGGCATACAGCAAATGAAGAAACATTCAAGAACATCTAAAATCTCTGAAAGAGTGTTAAGAGTCTGTGGCATTGAGGCGCCTAGGTGGCTCAGTCGGTTAAACGTCCAACTTTGGCCCAGGTCCTGATCTCAATGGTTTATGGGTTCGAACTACATGTCAGGCTGTCTGCCATCCGTGCCAAGCCTGTTTCATATCCTGTCTCCCTCTCTCTTTCTCTCTCTCTCTCTCTCTCTCTCTCTCTCTCTCTCTCAAAAATAAATAAACATTAAAAAAAGAGAGTCTGTGGCATTTATGCCACAACTTATTCTTGCCCTAAACCACCTGTCCACCACCACTCTCTCACACACACAGCACAGTGCTACAGAACTCCATTCTGAGTGGATACAGCCAAGAAGACAATGGTCACTCTCCTCCCAGTACCCAATTAAGTCCTGTGGTATTTCCCAAGGGAGAGCAGGCAGCCAATATTTCTCATACACCCCTAGATCTGTGTTGCAAAGGCTAAACTACAGGTAAGTGCAGCCAAACGGTCAGGACTCCCTCCACCCAGCTCCCACTCACAAGGTGGAACTTTACCCTAGGTGCAGCAGGCCAAGAGTACCAGGACTCTGATCACCTTCATCCTAGATGCTCATAGGGCAAGGTTTTCATGCCAGGAGAAGTAAGCCAAGAAGACCAGAAGCTACCATCCCAACTGAGTTCTGCTCATAAAGCAAGCATATCAATCCTAAAGAAGCAGATCATGTCATCTACTACTTGTAACTACAGTGGAGTGGCATAGACTTTTTTCCCATGGGAGAGAAGGCCATAAGAAGAGAGCTCTGAAGCTCACCCCAAAAGAACTAATTTTATTTGGAAGAGTTTGGGGAAGTTCAAGACTAAGGGAACTCTCAAGGACAATGGAAAATTTAATGGTAAAAAAATTAAAGGAGGCTAATAGCTCCACCAGAGTAATAAGCTGTTATTTTTAGGCTAGCTAATTTACCAGAGAGAACAGGGAAAGAAGAAGAGCCCTCCTGGGGTCATAACAAGCCTTGAAGACCAACCTCAAAACCTACCTTGCAAAAGTCCTGAATCTAAGTGGATCAGGCTACAGAGCAATATAAGCTCTAGGACATCTTCAAAAGGCCATTAACTGGCAGTTGGAACTAACATCTGAGTTTGGTACCAGCAAAGGCTAGATAGTTTAACAAAGATATCAGGAAGATAGAGAAGGACCTGTTAAAAGCTCTGTCACTCCAAGTGACAATGTTCATGCCCAAGGCTGCACTTTCTAAGAAATGAAATCAGAGACTTCACCCTGGAGAGGAAATAAACTTCACTAATAACTCAAATAATTAAAAAAAAAAAAAATCCAAGCCTGGGAGGGGGTTGTGGGTGGGTCAAGGTCCAAAGATCCTACAACAGATATAATCTAAAATATGTGTTTTGTTTCTAAGTTTTTAAAATTCATTTCGTTTGAGAGAGAGAGTGGGGGAGAGTGACAGAGGGAGAGAAAATCCCAAGTAGGCTCCATGCTGTCGGCATGGAGCCCAACATGAGGCTTGATCTCAAACCGTAAGGGGATTGATCTCAAACCATGAGATGATGACTGGGGCCAAAATCTAGAGTTGGACACTTAACCAACAGAGCCACCCAGGCACCCCTAAAATGTCCAGTTATAAAAAAGAAGTTATGAGATATGCAAAGAAACAGGATAGTGTAATTCATACATGGGGAGGGGGTTGGGCAGGGAGCAAGCAAGAGAAACAGAGGGGCAGATATCAGAATTAACAAAGACTTCAAAGCAGCCATTATAAATAAGCTATATAAATATTAGTTCCAAAGAACTCATGGAAACCATGCTTAAAGAAATGAAGGAATGATGACAATATCTCATCAAAAATAAATTATCAAGGAGATACAATTTTGTTTTTAAAGGATATTCTGGAGTCTTAAAGTACAATAATCAAAACAAAAAAATTGCTAGAGAAGCATAACATTTCTGTGTTTTAAAGATTTTATTTTTAAGTAATCTCTACGCTCAACGTGGGGCTCAAACTCACAACCCCAAGATCAAGAGTCACACAATCCCCCAACTGAGCCAGCCAGGAGCCCTGAGAAACTCAACAATTGTTTGAACTTGCAGAAGAAATATCAATGAACTTGAAGATAGATCAAGAGACAGAGACAAAATGGAACAGAGAAAATAAACAGAGGCTCAGAGAAACATAATACCTCTATTTTTTTAATATATATATATTTTAATATATTTTTTAATGTTTTTATTTTTGAGAGATAGAGCATCAGCGGGGGAGGAGCAGAGAGCAAGAAGGAGATACAGAATTTGAAGCAGGCTCTGAGCTGTCAGCCCAGAGTGTAATGCAGGTCTCCAACTTGTGAATCACAAGATCACGACCTGAGCTGAAAGTTGGACACTCAACTGACTGAGTCACCCAGAAGCCCCAAGAGAAAAATAATACATCTAAACTCATCAATATATGCATAATGGAAGTACCAGAAGAAGGGAGAGTAGAATAGAAATGACAGGAAGAGGGAGAAAGGAGCAGAAAGATATTTGAAGAGGAGTGCCTAGGTGGCTCAGTTGAAATACGAATCTACAAATTCAAGAAGCTCACCAAGTACTAAGAAAGATAAAGAGATTCATACCCAGACATATCATAGTAAAGTTATCAAGATCAAAACCAGAGAAAAATGACATTATATGCAAGGGAACCCTAATAAGATTAACATCTGATTTCTCATCAGAAATAATGAAGACGAGGGGGCAGTGAGATGACATTCAAAGTCCTGAAAGAAAAACTTGTTAACCAAGAATATTATATGTAGCAAAACTATCAAAAATGAAGGAGGTTTCTAAGAAGGTGCAGTAGAAACCACCAGGAAATCTGTCTCCTTACCTAGGCCACGCTGGCACTGACATAATCTATCTGATATAAATATTTGGAACTCTGAAATCTATTGAGGGCCTGCAACTTCCAGAAGAAAGTTTGGATGGTAAACTGTGGTTAATATCAGTGAATTTCAACTATTAGCTCAGTGGCAAGGACCCATTTACCACCCCCAGCCCCAATGCAGGCAGTGGAGGAGTTGCAGGAGAAATTTGTATGCAGCTGGTGAGACCTATGCTGAACGATAAGGATTCTGTCCTCCAAATATCAGAGATCTGTGTTCTAAAAGGTGACTACTATTTTTATCCTAAAGGTGAAAACACAGAATAGGCAGTCATTGTTGCATCCCCCTCACTCTCCAAGCCCTCTCCTCTGACCTAAGTGACTTCAGGGAATTTAAAAGGCTGGTACCTTCCCCTCCCTACTTCATTTTTTCCCCTCCCCTTTGGGGGCCGAGGCATTAAAACATCCACACAATTAGTCATTGTGCATACTCAGGGGAAAATAAAATCTTGGGGAAGACCTGAGAAGATGTTAAGTTCACACTTTATGCTGACCCTTGGTAGAGTCTCAGTAGATAGGCTAAAGCAATAAAAAACAACAACAATAATAACAACAACAAAAAAAGTAAAACAAAACCCAGCAAACCCTGAGGAGGGGAGAAAATCAGATTTCCTCAGTTGCCACATTATTAGATTCAAATTTCCAGTTTTCAACAAAGGAGTCATAAAGCATACCAAAAAAAAAGGGAACATATGACCCATTCAAAGGAAGAAAATAAATTGAAAACAAATTCCTGAGAAAGAACAGTTGGCAGACCTACTAGACAACTTTACTATTAAAACAACTTTAATAAAGATGTGAGCTCAAGAACTAAAGAAAGACATGGAGAAAGTCAAGAAAATGATGTATGAACAAAATAGAGACAGAAAACGAAAAAGGAATTAAAAAATTTTGGATCTGAAAAGAAACAGAAGTGAGAAATTCACTAGAGAGGTTCAGAGGCAGATTTGAACAGGCAAAAGAATCAACAAACATGAAGCCTGGGAAATTCAAATTGTTGAATCTGAAGAAGAGAAAGAAAAAAGATAGGAAAAAAGTGAACAGAACCTAAGAGACATGTGGGACAGAAATCAGTAGACCAACATGTGCATCGTGGGAGTCCCAGAAGGAGAAAAGAGAGAGGAAGTTTGGAGAGAGTATTTGAGGAAACGATGGTTGAAAATTCCCCCAAGTTTGATGAAAGACATGAATATAAATACCCAGGAAAGTCAACAAACTCCAAATAGGACAAACTCAAAAAGACTCATAGTAAGACACATTATAACCAAACTGTCAAGAGACAAAGAGAATATTGAAGGCAGCAGGAGAGACATTAATCACTGCATATAAGGAATCCTCAATAAATTATCAGCAGATTTCTCAGGTGAAGCTTTAGTGGCCAGAAGGCAGTGGGCTGATAAATTCGAAGTGCTAAAAGAAAAAACCAAAACCAAAAACAAAAATCACCTGTAAATAAGAATTATGCAGCTGGCAAAATTGTCTTCCAAAAGTGAGAAGGAAATTATGACACTCCCAGATAAACAAAAGCTGAGGGACTTCATTACTGCTAGTCCTGCCTGCAAGAAATGCTGAAAACATAAAAAAAAAAACAAAAACAAAAACAAAACAATTAGCGAAAAAGATGGTATTGTAACTTTGGCTTGTAATTCCACATGTTGTTTTCCACATAATTTAAGAGACTAATACATTAACAAAAGTATTAGTTTATGTTTTTACTCACACAGTGTAATTTTGTGACATCAATATTGCAAGGTGTAGGAATGAAACAGTAAAGGAGCAGTTTTTCTATGTCACTGAAGTTAAAATAGTATAAATTAAAATTATAGTGTTATAACTTTAAGATGTGAAATGTAATCACCATGGTAACTGCAAAGAAAATAGTTAAAGCATACACACAAAAGGAAATGAGAAAGGAATTTGAATATTTCACTATAAAAAAATTCAATGTAACACAAAAGACAATAGTACAAGAAATAGACAAAAAAAGCTATAAAGCATATTGAAATTAAGTAGCTAAATGACAAAAGTAAGTCCCTCCTTATCAGTAATTACTTTTTTTTTAATGTTTATTTATTTGGAGAGAGAGAGAGACAGAGCATGAGCAGTGGAGTGGCAAAGAGGGAGACACAGAATCTGAAGCCGACTCCAGGCTCTGAGCTGTCAACACAGAACCTGACATGGGGCTCGAACCCACAAACAGCCAGATCATGACCTGAGCCCAAGTCAGCTGCTTAGCCTACTGGGTCACCCAGGTGCCCCTATCAGTAATTACTTTAAAAGTAAATGGAATAACTCTCCAATCAAAAGACAGAGATTGGCAGAATGGATTAAAAAACAAACAAACAAGGGTGCCTGGGTGGCTCAGTCAGTTAAGAATCCACTTCGGCTCAGGTCATGATCTTGCTGTTCATTGGTTCTAGCCTCGAGTCAGGCTGTGTGCAGACAGCTCAGAGCCTGGACCCCGCTTCAGATTCTGTGTCTCCCTCTCTCTCTGCCCCTTCCTACTCACACTCTGTGTCTCTCTCTCTCTCTCTCAAAAATAAATAAACATTTAAAAAAAAATTAAAAAACAAACAGGAGCACCTGGGTGGCTCAGTCAGTTAAGCGTCCAACTTCGGCTCAGGTCATGATCTCACAGTTTATAGGTTCGAGCCCTGCATCAGGCTCTGTGGTGACAGCTCAGAGCCTGGAGCCTGCTTTGGATTCTGTCTCCCTTGTTCTCTGCCCCTCCCCCACTCACACTCTGTCTCTCAAAATAAATAAAGGTTAAAAAAATTTTTTTAAACAAACAAACATGATCAAACTATATGCTTGTCCCTAAGAGACTCACTTTAGATTCAAAGACACAAATAGGTTAAACATGAAAGGATGGGAGAAAGAGAGTCACTACAAACAGTAACCAAAAGAAAGCAAGGGTGGCTATCAGACAAAATAGGCTTTGGATAAAAAAGTTCACAAGAGACAAAAAAGAACATTTTATCTTAACAAAAGTTTCAACACAGCAATAAGATATATAACAATTATAAACATTTACATACCTATTAATAGAATACCAAAATATAAAGAAAAATTTGGCACAACTGAAAGGAGAAATAATTCTACAAAAATGAAGATAAAGTAAAAAGATTCTCAGGTAAACAAAAACTGAATCTGTTGCTAGCCAACCCACCTTAAAATAAATACCAGAAGAAGCTTTTCACACTGAAAGCAAATGACACCCAACAGTAATTTGAATAATAAAAAGATTGCCAGTAAAGGTAATAGTGTAATCATAAAAGACAATATAACTGCATTTTTCACTCTGATTTAAAAAGCAATTGCATAGGGGCGCCTGGGTGGCTCATTCGGTTGAGCATCTGACACCGGCTCAGGTCATGATCTCGAGGTCCATGAGTTCGATCCCCTTGTCGAGCTCAGCGCTGACAGCTCAGAGCCTGGAGCCTGCTTCAGATTCTGTGTCTCCCTCTCTCTCTGACTCTCCCCGTTCATGCTATGTCTCTCTCTTTCTCAAAAATAAGTAAACGTTAAAAAAAAAAAAAAACAATTGCATAAATCTATGTGTACAATTGTTAGCCTATAACATAGAGAAATGTAATCAATTTTACAGTAAGAAGTGGGTGGGAAGAAAGCTATACTGAAGTAAGGAAATAACCAGATGGTAACTTGAATCTATAAGAAGACATGTAGAGAAACAGAAATGATAACTAAAAGGTTAATAAACTGTAAATATACACTTGCTCTCCTTTTTTCTCTCAGCTTTCTTTGAAGATATAAAATTATATATACATTTTAGTAATTATAAAAATATATTGTTGGGTTTGTAACATATATAGAGGTAATATGCATAATAATAGACAAATGGGAGAAGAGGTAATAGAGCTACATAAAAGTAATGCTTCTATATCTCACTGGAATTAAGTTGGTATACCTTTGAAGTAAATTATGATAAATTAAGATGTATATGGCAAGCCCTATAGCAACCAATAAGAAAATAACTCCAAAGTGTAGAGGGGAGAATCATTAAAGGAATTAAAACTTTAAATGAGACACCTTCACTTCATGCAAAAGAAAGCAATAAAGGAGGAATAGAGAAAAAATACTTGAGACATATAGAAAACAAAAATCAAAATGCCAGACATAAATCCAGCTATATCAGTAATAGCATTAAATGTGAATAGATTAAGCTATCCAATCACGACGCAGAGATTGTCAGACTAGATAAGAAAAACAAGCTCCAACCATATGCTGTCTACAAGAGACACAGTTAACATTAAAGATAAAAATAGGTTACTGAGAACAAACTGAGGGCTGATGGGGGGGTGGGAGGGAGGGGAGGGTGGGTGATGGGTATTGAGGAGGGCACCTTTTGGGATGAACACTGAGTGTTGTATGGAAACCAATTTGACAATAAATTTCATATTTAAAAAAATAAGTAAATAATAAACATTAAAAAATGTAAAAAAAAAAAGATAAAAATAGGTTGAAAGTAAAAAGATGGAAATGACATACCAGGCAGACAGCAACCACAGCAGAGCTGCAGTGGCTATGCTAATATTAGACAAAACAGAAAATGTGTATTATATATATATTACTAGATATAAAAGGATATTTGGTAATGATAAAAAGTCAATCCATCAGAAAGATACCTATTAGAAACATACATCCACCTAACAACAGAGCCCCAAAATACATGAAGTGAAAAGTGACAGAAATTGAGAAATAGACAATGCAACAATAATAGTTGAAGACTTCAATAATCAGTAGAACAATTAAGCAGATAATTGGCAAGAATATGGAAGATTTTAACAGCACTATAAAGAAATTAGACTTAACGGACCTCCATAAAACACTGCACCCAACCACTGCAGAGTACATATTCTTTTCAAATCACATAGAACATATGATGGGCCATAAAAAGTCTCAATAAGTTTTGAAGTATTGAAATCATACAATGTATATTTTCTAACCACAGTGGAATTAAATGAGAAATCACTAACAAAGAAATTTGATAAACTCACAAGAATGTAAAAATTATAAAGCATGTTCTTATGCCACCAATGGAACAAAGGGGAAATCACAAGAGAAATTTAAAAATGCTGTGGGGGGGCGCCTGGGTGGCGCAGTCGGTTAAGCGTCCGACTTCAGCCAGGTCACGATCTCGCGGTCCGTGAGTTCGAGCCCCGCGTCAGGCTCTGGGCTGATGGCTCAGAGCCTGGAGCCTGTTTCCGATTCTGTATCTCCCTCTCTCTCTGCCCCTCCCCCGTTCATGCTCTGTCTCTCTCTCTGTCTCAAAATAAATAAACGTTGAAAAAAAAATTAAAAAAAAATGCTGTGGAATAGATAAAAATAAACAAATAACATCAATACTTATTGGATGCAGCCCAAGCAGTGCTTAGAGGGAAATTTATAACCTATATTTAAAAAAAGATCTCAAAAAAATTAATAAATAATAAAAATTAAATAAATAAATAAAAATAAAAAAAGAAGATCTCGGGGCACCTGGGTGGCTCAGTCGGTTAAGCGCCCAACTTCAGCTTGGGTCATGATCTCACGGTTGGTGAGTTCGAGCCCCGTGTCGGGCTCTGTGCTGACAGCTCGGAGCCTGGAGCCTGCTTCGGATTCTGTGTCTCCCTCTCTCTCTGCTGCTCCTCCGCTCATGCTCTGTCTCTCTCTCCTTCAAAAATAAATAAAAACATTTTAAAAATTAAAAAAAAAAGATTTCAACTCAATAACTAACCTTCCACCTAAAGACATTGAGAAAAGAACAACCTAAACCTAAAGTATGCAAAAGGAAGAAAATAATAAATATTAAAGTAGAAATTAATGAAATAGAGAGAAAAATGAGAGAGAAAATAGAAAAAACTAAAAATTATTGTAGGGGAAAATCAACAAAATGGACAAACTTTAGCTAGACTAACCAACAATAATTAAATGCCAATATGACTGCCTGCTTAAAGGAATTTCACAGAACTGGAAACACATTTGGCTAAAAACCATATAAGAAAACATTTAATCCCATCAATAACTAGAGAAATGGAAATAGAGACCATAATGAAATATAATTTCATACTCATTTGATGGTTAAGAATTAAGAAGTGAAAGGTAAAAACAA
Organism: Herpailurus yagouaroundi; assembly: GCF_014898765.1. NCBI lineage: Eukaryota > Metazoa > Chordata > Mammalia > Carnivora > Felidae > Herpailurus > Herpailurus yagouaroundi. Next base: position 1,850,952 of record NW_024412376.1, read on the forward strand.
AAACAAATCTGTTAAATGAATAGTCAATTAACTATTGACTATTGACTAAGAAACAAAAACATAGAGTTGACTTTACTTATTCAACTTTCATTCAATTAATATTATTTAGTATTTTAAAAAAAATTTTTTTTTTTTCAACGTTTATTTATTTTTGGGACAGAGAGAGACAGAGCATGAACGGGCGAGGGGCAGAGAGAGAGGGAGACACAGAATGGAAACAGGCTCCAGGCTCTGAGCCATCAGCCCAGATCCCGACGCGGGGCTCGAACTCACGGACCGCGAGATCGTGACCTGGCTGAA